>NW_027448575.1:125000-202500 GCF_038048845.1 Mixophyes fleayi
GTTAATTGGCTGCTATCAAAATTGACCCTAGTCTCTCCCTCTCTGTCTGTGTGTGAGTGTGTGTCTATATTAGGGAATTTAGACTGTAAGCTCCAATAGGGTAGGGACTGATGTGAATGGGTTCTCTGTACAGCGCTGCGCTATTAGTGACACTATATAAATAAATGATAATGAGGATGATGATGATATGTGTTTACTATGCCTATACACATAGCCAGCTTTCACACTTGATTGGCAGATTAATGCATCATTATTGCTAAGTTTGATAACAGTTGTCTAATACAGTGACACTGGTAGAGAAAACCACTATAGACATTCACATAAGCAGCTCTCATCATCATCATTTATGGCATAAGACTTCTTTAATTATACTAAGTTTTTGAGCAGGTCTGCATTATACTTAATTATATAAGGGAGATGTACTTTTAGTAAAAAGTAGCTCTCCAATTTCAAAAGTACATCAACGTAGTATTAATACTTAGATTTAAAGATTTTCTGGGATAAATGAAATACATTCCCAGCAGCCATCTCCCTTTGCCTCTATCTTATTGCATATTTTGTCCTAATGTGCTTTCATATTTACATGTCACCATGTTTCCATTGGCTAGTACCTTAAAGTCAGATGTCTGTCAAGCAAACTGACCAGTGACAGAATTGCTTTGTGAGGTTTACATCTTTATGACATCAAATGCTTCACATGAAAAATGCAGTTCATTGTCAAAAATCAGCTATATTAGGAGAGTGAGAATTGTGTTTTAGCATCAATTACACACTAAATATGCTGTCATTGTGTATGTTTAATGGATGTCTTTCAGTTTTAAAGATAGACAGACGGATAGATAGATAGATAGATAGAAAGATAGATAGATAGATAGATAGATAGATAGACAGACAGACAGACTGATTTCAACTGGAAGCAGTGCTTACATATTGCTTAATTTTTGGTGGTTATTAAATAGTATGGGTAGGCAAGAAAAGTGCATATATCTTTTATTAGCATAAACTTACCCAAATGCGCTCTTGCATATTTAAGGCATTCAAAGTAATAATATTTCACAGCATTAATACAGTTATGTACTAGACTGGACAATGGTAAGCAGAGCCAGTACTTATATCAACAATGGCCTTATCTGTGTGAAGTTTGTATGTTCTCCCTGTGTTTGCGTGGGTTTCCTCCGGGTGCTGTGGTTTCCTCCCACACTCCAAAAAACATACTGTTAGGTTAATTGGCTGCTATCAAAATTGACCCTAGTCTCTCCCTCTCTGTCTGTGTGTGAGTGTGTGTCTATATTAGGGAATTTAGACTGTAAGCTCCAATAGGGTAGGGACTGATGTGAATGGGTTCTCTGTACAGCGCTGCGCTATTAGTGACACTATATAAATAAATGATAATGAGGATGATGATGATATGTGTTTACTATGCCTATACACATAGCCAGCTTTCACACTTGATTGGCAGATTAATGCATCATTATTGCTAAGTTTGATAACAGTTGTCTAATACAGTGACACTGGTAGAGAAAACCACTATAGACATTCACATAAGCAGCTCTCATCATCATCATTTATGGCATAAGACTTCTTTAATTATACTAAGTTTTTGAGCAGGTCTGCATTATACTTAATTATATAAGGGAGATGTACTTTTAGTAAAAAGTAGCTCTCCAATTTCAAAAGTACATCAACGTAGTATTAATACTTAGATTTAAAGATTTTCTGGGATAAATGAAATACATTCCCAGCAGCCATCTCCCTTTGCCTCTATCTTATTGCATATTTTGTCCTAATGTGCTTTCATATTTACATGTCACCATGTTTCCATTGGCTAGTACCTTAAAGTCAGATGTCTGTCAAGCAAACTGACCAGTGACAGAATTGCTTTGTGAGGTTTACATCTTTATGACATCAAATGCTTCACATGAAAAATGCAGTTCATTGTCAAAAATCAGCTATATTAGGAGAGTGAGAATTGTGCTATAGCATCAATTACACACTAAATATGCTGTCATTGTGTATGTTTAATGGATGTCTTTCAGTTTTAAAGATAGACAGACGGATAGATAGATAGAAAGATAGAAAGATAGATAGATAGAAAGATAGATAGATAGACAGACAGACTGATTTCAACTGGAAGCAGTGCTTACATATTGCTTAATTTTTGGTGGTTATTAAATAGTATGGGTAGGCAAGAAAAGTGCATATATCTTTTATTAGCATAAACTTACCCAAATGCGCTCTTGCATATTTAAGGCATTCAAAGTAATAATATTTCACAGCATTAATACAGTTATGTACTAGACTGGACAATGGTAAGCAGAGCCAGTACTTATATCAACAATGGCCTTATCTGTGTGAAGTTTGTATGTTCTCCCTGTGTTTGCGTGGGTTTCCTCCGGGTGCTGTGGTTTCCTCCCACACTCCAAAAAACATACTGTTAGGTTAATTGGCTGCTATCAAAATTGACCCTAGTCTCTCCCTCTCTGTCTGTGTGTGAGTGTGTGTCTATATTAGGGAATTTAGACTGTAAGCTCCAATAGGGTAGGGACTGATGTGAATGGGTTCTCTGTACAGCGCTGCGCTATTAGTGACACTATATAAATAAATGATAATGAGGATGATGATGATATGTGTTTACTATGCCTATACACATAGCCAGCTTTCACACTTGATTGGCAGATTAATGCATCATTATTGCTAAGTTTGATAACAGTTGTCTAATACAATGACACTGGTAGAGAAAACCACTATAGACATTCACATAAGCAGCTCTCATCATCATCATTTATTGCATAAGACTTCTTTAATTATACTAAGTTTTTGAGCAGGTCTGCATTATACTTAATTATATAAGGGAGATGTACTTTTAGTAAAAAGTAGCTCTCCAATTTCAAAAGTACATCAACGTAGTATTAATACTTAGATTTAAAGATTTTCTGGGATAAATGAAATACATTCCCAGCAGCCATCTCCCTTTGCCTCTATCTTATTGCATATTTTGTCCTAATGTGCTTTCATATTTACATGTCACCATGTTTCCATTGGCTAGTACCTTAAAGTCAGATGTCTGTCAAGCAAACTGACCAGTGACAGAATTGCTTTGTGAGGTTTACATCTTTGACATCAAATGCTTCACATGAAAAATGCAGTTCATTGTCAAAAATCAGCTATATTAGGAGAGTGAGAATTGTGTTTTAGCATCAATTACACACTAAATATGCTGTCATTGTGTATGTTTAATGGATGTCTTTCAGTTTTAAAGATAGACAGACGGATAGATAGATAGAAAGATAGAAAGATAGAAAGATAGAAAGATAGATAGATAGATAGATAGACAGACAGACAGACAGACAGACAGACAGACAGACAGACTGATTTCAACTGGAAGCAGTGCTTACATATTGCTTAATTTTTGGTGGTTATTAAATAGTATGGGTAGGCAAGAAAAGTGCATATATCTTTTATTAGCATAAACTTACCCAAATGCGCTCTTGCATATTTAAGGCATTCAAAGTAATAATATTTCACAGCATTAATACAGTTATGTACTAGACTGGACAATGGTAAGCAGAGCCAGTACTTATATCAACAATGGCCTTATCTGTGTGAAGTTTGTATGTTCTCCCTGTGTTTGCGTGGGTTTCCTCCGGGTGCTGTGGTTTCCTCCCACACTCCAAAAAACATACTGTTAGGTTAATTGGCTGCTATCAAAATTGACCCTAGTCTCTCCCTCTCTGTCTGTGTGTGAGTGTGTGTCTATATTAGGGAATTTAGACTGTAAGCTCCAATAGGGTAGGGACTGATGTGAATGGGTTCTCTGTACAGCGCTGCGCTATTAGTGACACTATATAAATAAATGATAATGAGGATGATGATGATATGTGTTTACTATGCCTATACACATAGCCAGCTTTCACACTTGATTGGCAGATTAATGCATCATTATTGCTAAGTTTGATAACAGTTGTCTAATACAGTGACACTGGTAGAGAAAACCACTATAGACATTCACATAAGCAGCTCTCATCATCATCATTTATGGCATAAGACTTCTTTAATTATACTAAGTTTTTGAGCAGGTCTGCATTATACTTAATTATATAAGGGAGATGTACTTTTAGTAAAAAGTAGCTCTCCAATTTCAAAAGTACATCAACGTAGTATTAATACTTAGATTTAAAGATTTTCTGGGATAAATGAAATACATTCCCAGCAGCCATCTCCCTTTGCCTCTATCTTATTGCATATTTTGTCCTAATGTGCTTTCATATTTACATGTCACCATGTTTCCATTGGCTAGTACCTTAAAGTCAGATGTCTGTCAAGCAAACTGACCAGTGACAGAATTGCTTTGTGAGGTTTACATCTTTATGACATCAAATGCTTCACATGAAAAATGCAGTTCATTGTCAAAAATCAGCTATATTAGGAGAGTGAGAATTGTGCTTTAGCATCAATTACACACTAAATATGCTGTCATTGTGTATGTTTAATGGATGTCTTTCAGTTTTAAAGATAGACAGACGGATAGATAGATAGAAAGATAGAAAGATAGATAGATAGAAAGATAGATAGATAGATAGACAGACAGACAGACTGATTTCAACTGGAAGCAGTGCTTACATATTGCTTAATTTTTGGTGGTTATTAAATAGTATGGGTAGGCAAGAAAAGTGCATATATCTTTTATTAGCATAAACTTACCCAAATGCGCTCTTGCATATTTAAGGCATTCAAAGTAATAATATTTCACAGCATTAATACAGTTATGTACTAGACTGGACAATGGTAAGCAGAGCCAGTACTTATATCAACAATGGCCTTATCTGTGTGAAGTTTGTATGTTCTCCCTGTGTTTGCGTGGGTTTCCTCCGGGTGCTCCCGGTTTCCTCCCACACTCCAAAAAACATACTGTTAGGTTAATTGGCTGCTATCAAAATTGACCCTAGTCTCTCCCTCTCTGTCTGTGTGTGAGTGTGTGTCTATATTAGGGAATTTAGACTGTAAGCTCCAATAGGGTAGGGACTGATGTGAATGGGTTCTCTGTACAGCGCTGCGCTATTAGTGACACTATATAAATAAATGATAATGAGGATGATGATGATATGTGTTTACTATGCCTATACACATAGCCAGCTTTCACACTTGATTGGCAGATTAATGCATCATTATTGCTAAGTTTGATAACAGTTGTCTAATACAGTGACACTGGTAGAGAAAACCACTATAGACATTCACATAAGCAGCTCTCATCATCATCATTTATGGCATAAGACTTCTTTAATTATACTAAGTTTTTGAGCAGGTCTGCATTATACTTAATTATATAAGGGAGATGTACTTTTAGTAAAAAGTAGCTCTCCAATTTCAAAAGTACATCAACGTAGTATTAATACTTAGATTTAAAGATTTTCTGGGATAAATGAAATACATTCCCAGCAGCCATCTCCCTTTGCCTCTATCTTATTGCATATTTTGTCCTAATGTGCTTTCATATTTACATGTCACCATGTTTCCATTGGCTAGTACCTTAAAGTCAGATGTCTGTCAAGCAAACTGACCAGTGACAGAATTGCTTTGTGAGGTTTACATCTTTATGACATCAAATGCTTCACATGAAAAATGCAGTTCATTGTCAAAAATCAGCTATATTAGGAGAGTGAGAATTGTGTTTTAGCATCAATTACACACTAAATATGCTGTCATTGTGTATGTTTAATGGATGTCTTTCAGTTTTAAAGATAGACAGACGGATAGATAGATAGAAAGATAGAAAGATAGATAGATAGATAGATAGATAGATAGACAGACAGACAGACAGACAGACTGATTTCAACTGGAAGCAGTGCTTACATATTGCTTAATTTTTGGTGGTTATTAAATAGTATGGGTAGGCAAGAAAAGTGCATATATCTTTTATTAGCATAAACTTACCCAAATGCGCTCTTGCATATTTAAGGCATTCAAAGTAATAATATTTCACAGCATTAATACAGTTATGTACTAGACTGGACAATGGTAAGCAGAGCCAGTACTTATATCAACAATGGCCTTATCTGTGTGAAGTTTGTATGTTCTCCCTGTGTTTGCGTGGGTTTCCTCCGGGTGCTGTGGTTTCCTCCCACACTCCAAAAAACATACTGTTAGGTTAATTGGCTGCTATCAAAATTGACCCTAGTCTCTCCCTCTCTGTCTGTGTGTGAGTGTGTGTCTATATTAGGGAATTTAGACTGTAAGCTCCAATAGGGTAGGGACTGATGTGAATGGGTTCTCTGTACAGCGCTGCGCTATTAGTGACACTATATAAATAAATGATAATGAGGATGATGATGATATGTGTTTACTATGCCTATACACATAGCCAGCTTTCACACTTGATTGGCAGATTAATGCATCATTATTGCTAAGTTTGATAACAGTTGTCTAATACAATGACACTGGTAGAGAAAACCACTATAGACATTCACATAAGCAGCTCTCATCATCATCATTTATGGCATAAGACTTCTTTAATTATACTAAGTTTTTGAGCAGGTCTGCATTATACTTAATTATATAAGGGAGATGTACTTTTAGTAAAAAGTAGCTCTCCAATTTCAAAAGTACATCAACGTAGTATTAATACTTAGATTTAAAGATTTTCTGGGATAAATGAAATACATTCCCAGCAGCCATCTCCCTTTGCCTCTATCTTATTGCATATTTTGTCCTAATGTGCTTTCATATTTACATGTCACCATGTTTCCATTGGCTAGTACCTTAAAGTCAGATGTCTGTCAAGCAAACTGACCAGTGACAGAATTGCTTTGTGAGGTTTACATCTTTATGACATCAAATGCTTCACATGAAAAATGCAGTTCATTGTCAAAAATCAGCTATATTAGGAGAGTGAGAATTGTGTTTTAGCATCAATTACACACTAAATATGCTGTCATTGTGTATGTTTAATGGATGTCTTTCAGTTTTAAAGATAGACAGACGGATAGATAGATAGAAAGATAGAAAGATAGATAGATAGATAGATAGATAGATAGATAGATAGACAGACAGACAGACAGACAGACTGATTTCAACTGGAAGCAGTGCTTACATATTGCTTAATTTTTGGTGGTTATTAAATAGTATGGGTAGGCAAGAAAAGTGCATATATCTTTTATTAGCATAAACTTACCCAAATGCGCTCTTGCATATTTAAGGCATTCAAAGTAATAATATTTCACAGCATTAATACAGTTATGTACTAGACTGGACAATGGTAAGCAGAGCCAGTACTTATATCAACAATGGCCTTATCTGTGTGAAGTTTGTATGTTCTCCCTGTGTTTGCGTGGGTTTCCTCCGGGTGCTGTGGTTTCCTCCCACACTCCAAAAAACATACTGTTAGGTTAATTGGCTGCTATCAAAATTGACCCTAGTCTCTCCCTCTCTGTCTGTGTGTGAGTGTGTGTCTATATTAGGGAATTTAGACTGTAAGCTCCAATAGGGTAGGGACTGATGTGAATGGGTTCTCTGTACAGCGCTGCGCTATTAGTGACACTATATAAATAAATGATAATGAGGATGATGATGATATGTGTTTACTATGCCTATACACATAGCCAGCTTTCACACTTGATTGGCAGATTAATGCATCATTATTGCTAAGTTTGATAACAGTTGTCTAATACAATGACACTGGTAGAGAAAACCACTATAGACATTCACATAAGCAGCTCTCATCATCATCATTTATTGCATAAGACTTCTTTAATTATACTAAGTTTTTGAGCAGGTCTGCATTATACTTAATTATATAAGGGAGATGTACTTTTAGTAAAAAGTAGCTCTCCAATTTCAAAAGTACATCAACGTAGTATTAATACTTAGATTTAAAGATTTTCTGGGATAAATGAAATACATTCCCAGCAGCCATCTCCCTTTGCCTCTATCTTATTGCATATTTTGTCCTAATGTGCTTTCATATTTACATGTCACCATGTTTCCATTGGCTAGTACCTTAAAGTCAGATGTCTGTCAAGCAAACTGACCAGTGACAGAATTGCTTTGTGAGGTTTACATCTTTATGACATCAAATGCTTCACATGAAAAATGCAGTTCATTGTCAAAAATCAGCTATATTAGGAGAGTGAGAATTGTGTTTTAGCATCAATTTTACACACTAAATATGCTGTCATTGTGTATGTTTAATGGATGTCTTTCAGTTTTAAAGATAGACAGACGGATAGATAGATAGAAAGATAGAAAGATAGATAGATAGAAAGATAGATAGATAGACAGACAGACTGATTTCAACTGGAAGCAGTGCTTACATATTGCTTAATTTTTGGTGGTTATTAAATAGTATGGGTAGGCAAGAAAAGTGCATATATCTTTTATTAGCATAAACTTACCCAAATGCGCTCTTGCATATTTAAGGCATTCAAAGTAATAATATTTCACAGCATTAATACAGTTATGTACTAGACTGGACAATGGTAAGCAGAGCCAGTACTTATATCAACAATGGCCTTATCTGTGTGAAGTTTGTATGTTCTCCCTGTGTTTGCGTGGGTTTCCTCCGGGTGCTGTGGTTTCCTCCCACACTCCAAAAAACATACTGTTAGGTTAATTGGCTGCTATCAAAATTGACCCTAGTCTCTCCCTCTCTGTCTGTGTGTGAGTGTGTGTCTATATTAGGGAATTTAGACTGTAAGCTCCAATAGGGTAGGGACTGATGTGAATGGGTTCTCTGTACAGCGCTGCGCTATTAGTGACACTATATAAATAAATGATAATGAGGATGATGATGATATGTGTTTACTATGCCTATACACATAGCCAGCTTTCACACTTGATTGGCAGATTAATGCATCATTATTGCTAAGTTTGATAACAGTTGTCTAATACAATGACACTGGTAGAGAAAACCACTATAGACATTCACATAAGCAGCTCTCATCATCATCATTTATTGCATAAGACTTCTTTAATTATACTAAGTTTTTGAGCAGGTCTGCATTATACTTAATTATATAAGGGAGATGTACTTTTAGTAAAAAGTAGCTCTCCAATTTCAAAAGTACATCAACGTAGTATTAATACTTAGATTTAAAGATTTTCTGGGATAAATGAAATACATTCCCAGCAGCCATCTCCCTTTGCCTCTATCTTATTGCATATTTTGTCCTAATGTGCTTTCATATTTACATGTCACCATGTTTCCATTGGCTAGTACCTTAAAGTCAGATGTCTGTCAAGCAAACTGACCAGTGACAGAATTGCTTTGTGAGGTTTACATCTTTGACATCAAATGCTTCACATGAAAAATGCAGTTCATTGTCAAAAATCAGCTATATTAGGAGAGTGAGAATTGTGTTTTAGCATCAATTACACACTAAATATGCTGTCATTGTGTATGTTTAATGGATGTCTTTCAGTTTTAAAGATAGACAGACGGATAGATAGATAGAAAGATAGAAAGATAGATAGATAGATAGATAGATAGATAGATAGATAGATAGATAGACAGACAGACAGACTGATTTCAACTGGAAGCAGTGCTTACATATTGCTTAATTTTTGGTGGTTATTAAATAGTATGGGTAGGCAAGAAAAGTGCATATATCTTTTATTAGCATAAACTTACCCAAATGCGCTCTTGCATATTTAAGGCATTCAAAGTAATAATATTTCACAGCATTAATACAGTTATGTACTAGACTGGACAATGGTAAGCAGAGCCAGTACTTATATCAACAATGGCCTTATCTGTGTGAAGTTTGTATGTTCTCCCTGTGTTTGCGTGGGTTTCCTCCGGGTGCTGTGGTTTCCTCCCACACTCCAAAAAACATACTGTTAGGTTAATTGGCTGCTATCAAAATTGACCCTAGTCTCTCCCTCTCTGTCTGTGTGTGAGTGTGTGTCTATATTAGGGAATTTAGACTGTAAGCTCCAATAGGGTAGGGACTGATGTGAATGGGTTCTCTGTACAGCGCTGCGCTATTAGTGACACTATATAAATAAATGATAATGAGGATGATGATGATATGTGTTTACTATGCCTATACACATAGCCAGCTTTCACACTTGATTGGCAGATTAATGCATCATTATTGCTAAGTTTGATAACAGTTGTCTAATACAATGACACTGGTAGAGAAAACCACTATAGACATTCACATAAGCAGCTCTCATCATCATCATTTATTGCATAAGACTTCTTTAATTATACTAAGTTTTTGAGCAGGTCTGCATTATACTTAATTATATAAGGGAGATGTACTTTTAGTAAAAAGTAGCTCTCCAATTTCAAAAGTACATCAACGTAGTATTAATACTTAGATTTAAAGATTTTCTGGGATAAATGAAATACATTCCCAGCAGCCATCTCCCTTTGCCTCTATCTTATTGCATATTTTGTCCTAATGTGCTTTCATATTTACATGTCACCATGTTTCCATTGGCTAGTACCTTAAAGTCAGATGTCTGTCAAGCAAACTGACCAGTGACAGAATTGCTTTGTGAGGTTTACATCTTTATGACATCAAATGCTTCACATGAAAAATGCAGTTCATTGTCAAAAATCAGCTATATTAGGAGAGTGAGAATTGTGTTTTAGCATCAATTACACACTAAATATGCTGTCATTGTTTAATGGATGTCTTTCAGTTTTAAAGATAGACAGACGGATAGATAGATAGAAAGATAGAAAGATAGATAGATAGAAAGATAGATAGATAGACAGACAGACTGATTTCAACTGGAAGCAGTGCTTACATATTGCTTAATTTTTGGTGGTTATTAAATAGTATGGGTAGGCAAGAAAAGTGCATATATCTTTTATTAGCATAAACTTACCCAAATGCGCTCTTGCATATTTAAGGCATTCAAAGTAATAATATTTCACAGCATTAATACAGTTATGTACTAGACTGGACAATGGTAAGCAGAGCCAGTACTTATATCAACAATGGCCTTATCTGTGTGAAGTTTGTATGTTCTCCCTGTGTTTGCGTGGGTTTCCTCCGGGTGCTGTGGTTTCCTCCCACACTCCAAAAAACATACTGTTAGGTTAATTGGCTGCTATCAAAATTGACCCTAGTCTCTCCCTCTCTGTCTGTGTGTGAGTGTGTGTCTATATTAGGGAATTTAGACTGTAAGCTCCAATAGGGTAGGGACTGATGTGAATGGGTTCTCTGTACAGCGCTGCGCTATTAGTGACACTATATAAATAAATGATAATGAGGATGATGATGATATGTGTTTACTATGCCTATACACATAGCCAGCTTTCACACTTGATTGGCAGATTAATGCATCATTATTGCTAAGTTTGATAACAGTTGTCTAATACAATGACACTGGTAGAGAAAACCACTATAGACATTCACATAAGCAGCTCTCATCATCATCATTTATTGCATAAGACTTCTTTAATTATACTAAGTTTTTGAGCAGGTCTGCATTATACTTAATTATATAAGGGAGATGTACTTTTAGTAAAAAGTAGCTCTCCAATTTCAAAAGTACATCAACGTAGTATTAATACTTAGATTTAAAGATTTTCTGGGATAAATGAAATACATTCCCAGCAGCCATCTCCCTTTGCCTCTATCTTATTGCATATTTTGTCCTAATGTGCTTTCATATTTACATGTCACCATGTTTCCATTGGCTAGTACCTTAAAGTCAGATGTCTGTCAAGCAAACTGACCAGTGACAGAATTGCTTTGTGAGGTTTACATCTTTGACATCAAATGCTTCACATGAAAAATGCAGTTCATTGTCAAAAATCAGCTATATTAGGAGAGTGAGAATTGTGTTTTAGCATCAATTACACACTAAATATGCTGTCATTGTGTATGTTTAATGGATGTCTTTCAGTTTTAAAGATAGACAGACGGATAGATAGATAGAAAGATAGAAAGATAGATAGATAGATAGATAGATAGATAGATAGATAGATAGACAGACAGACAGACTGATTTCAACTGGAAGCAGTGCTTACATATTGCTTAATTTTTGGTGGTTATTAAATAGTATGGGTAGGCAAGAAAAGTGCATATATCTTTTATTAGCATAAACTTACCCAAATGCGCTCTTGCATATTTAAGGCATTCAAAGTAATAATATTTCACAGCATTAATACAGTTATGTACTAGACTGGACAATGGTAAGCAGAGCCAGTACTTATATCAACAATGGCCTTATCTGTGTGAAGTTTGTATGTTCTCCCTGTGTTTGCGTGGGTTTCCTCCGGGTGCTGTGGTTTCCTCCCACACTCCAAAAAACATACTGTTAGGTTAATTGGCTGCTATCAAAATTGACCCTAGTCTCTCCCTCTCTGTCTGTGTGTGAGTGTGTGTCTATATTAGGGAATTTAGACTGTAAGCTCCAATAGGGTAGGGACTGATGTGAATGGGTTCTCTGTACAGCGCTGCGCTATTAGTGACACTATATAAATAAATGATAATGAGGATGATGATGATATGTGTTTACTATGCCTATACACATAGCCAGCTTTCACACTTGATTGGCAGATTAATGCATCATTATTGCTAAGTTTGATAACAGTTGTCTAATACAATGACACTGGTAGAGAAAACCACTATAGACATTCACATAAGCAGCTCTCATCATCATCATTTATTGCATAAGACTTCTTTAATTATACTAAGTTTTTGAGCAGGTCTGCATTATACTTAATTATATAAGGGAGATGTACTTTTAGTAAAAAGTAGCTCTCCAATTTCAAAAGTACATCAACGTAGTATTAATACTTAGATTTAAAGATTTTCTGGGATAAATGAAATACATTCCCAGCAGCCATCTCCCTTTGCCTCTATCTTATTGCATATTTTGTCCTAATGTGCTTTCATATTTACATGTCACCATGTTTCCATTGGCTAGTACCTTAAAGTCAGATGTCTGTCAAGCAAACTGACCAGTGACAGAATTGCTTTGTGAGGTTTACATCTTTATGACATCAAATGCTTCACATGAAAAATGCAGTTCATTGTCAAAAATCAGCTATATTAGGAGAGTGAGAATTGTGTTTTAGCATCAATTACACACTAAATATGCTGTCATTGTGTATGTTTAATGGATGTCTTTCAGTTTTAAAGATAGACAGACGGATAGATAGATAGAAAGATAGAAAGATAGATAGATAGAAAGATAGATAGATAGATAGATAGATAGATAGATAGATAGATAGACAGACAGACAGACAGACAGACTGATTTCAACTGGAAGCAGTGCTTACATATTGCTTAATTTTTGGTGGTTATTAAATAGTATGGGTAGGCAAGAAAAGTGCATATATCTTTTATTAGCATAAACTTACCCAAATGCGCTCTTGCATATTTAAGGCATTCAAAGTAATAATATTTCACAGCATTAATACAGTTATGTACTAGACTGGACAATGGTAAGCAGAGCCAGTACTTATATCAACAATGGCCTTATCTGTGTGAAGTTTGTATGTTCTCCCTGTGTTTGCGTGGGTTTCCTCCGGGTGCTGTGGTTTCCTCCCACACTCCAAAAAACATACTGTTAGGTTAATTGGCAGCTATCAAAATTGACCCTAGTCTCTCCCTCTCTGTCTGTGTGTGAGTGTGTGTCTATATTAGGGAATTTAGACTGTAAGCTCCAATAGGGTAGGGACTGATGTGAATGGGTTCTCTGTACAGCGCTGCGCTATTAGTGACACTATATAAATAAATGATAATGAGGATGATGATGATATGTGTTTACTATGCCTATACACATAGCCAGCTTTCACACTTGATTGGCAGATTAATGCATCATTATTGCTAAGTTTGATAACAGTTGTCTAATACAGTGACACTGGTAGAGAAAACCACTATAGACATTCACATAAGCAGCTCTCATCATCATCATTTATGGCATAAGACTTCTTTAATTATACTAAGTTTTTGAGCAGGTCTGCATTATACTTAATTATATAAGGGAGATGTACTTTTAGTAAAAAGTAGCTCTCCAATTTCAAAAGTACATCAACGTAGTATTAATACTTAGATTTAAAGATTTTCTGGGATAAATGAAATACATTCCCAGCAGCCATCTCCCTTTGCCTCTATCTTATTGCATATTTTGTCCTAATGTGCTTTCATATTTACATGTCACCATGTTTCCATTGGCTAGTACCTTAAAGTCAGATGTCTGTCAAGCAAACTGACCAGTGACAGAATTGCTTTGTGAGGTTTACATCTTTATGACATCAAATGCTTCACATGAAAAATGCAGTTCATTGTCAAAAATCAGCTATATTAGGAGAGTGAGAATTGTGTTTTAGCATCAATTACACACTAAATATGCTGTCATTGTGTATGTTTAATGGATGTCTTTCAGTTTTAAAGATAGACAGACGGATAGATAGATAGAAAGATAGAAAGATAGATAGATAGATAGATAGATAGATAGATAGACAGACAGACAGACTGATTTCAACTGGAAGCAGTGCTTACATATTGCTTAATTTTTGGTGGTTATTAAATAGTATGGGTAGGCAAGAAAAGTGCATATATCTTTTATTAGCATAAACTTACCCAAATGCGCTCTTGCATATTTAAGGCATTCAAAGTAATAATATTTCACAGCATTAATACAGTTATGTACTAGACTGGACAATGGTAAGCAGAGCCAGTACTTATATCAACAATGGCCTTATCTGTGTGAAGTTTGTATGTTCTCCCTGTGTTTGCGTGGGTTTCCTCCGGGTGCTGTGGTTTCCTCCCACACTCCAAAAAACATACTGTTAGGTTAATTGGCTGCTATCAAAATTGACCCTAGTCTCTCCCTCTCTGTCTGTGTGTGAGTGTGTGTCTATATTAGGGAATTTAGACTGTAAGCTCCAATAGGGTAGGGACTGATGTGAATGGGTTCTCTGTACAGCGCTGCGCTATTAGTGACACTATATAAATAAATGATAATGAGGATGATGATGATATGTGTTTACTATGCCTATACACATAGCCAGCTTTCACACTTGATTGGCAGATTAATGCATCATTATTGCTAAGTTTGATAACAGTTGTCTAATACAGTGACACTGGTAGAGAAAACCACTATAGACATTCACATAAGCAGCTCTCATCATCATCATTTATGGCATAAGACTTCTTTAATTATACTAAGTTTTTGAGCAGGTCTGCATTATACTTAATTATATAAGGGAGATGTACTTTTAGTAAAAAGTAGCTCTCCAATTTCAAAAGTACATCAACGTAGTATTAATACTTAGATTTAAAGATTTTCTGGGATAAATGAAATACATTCCCAGCAGCCATCTCCCTTTGCCTCTATCTTATTGCATATTTTGTCCTAATGTGCTTTCATATTTACATGTCACCATGTTTCCATTGGCTAGTACCTTAAAGTCAGATGTCTGTCAAGCAAACTGACCAGTGACAGAATTGCTTTGTGAGGTTTACATCTTTATGACATCAAATGCTTCACATGAAAAATGCAGTTCATTGTCAAAAATCAGCTATATTAGGAGAGTGAGAATTGTGTTTTAGCATCAATTACACACTAAATATGCTGTCATTGTGTATGTTTAATGGATGTCTTTCAGTTTTAAAGATAGACAGACGGATAGATAGATAGAAAGATAGAAAGATAGAAAGATAGATAGACAGACAGACAGACAGACAGACAGACAGACTGATTTCAACTGGAAGCAGTGCTTACATATTGCTTAATTTTTGGTGGTTATTAAATAGTATGGGTAGGCAAGAAAAGTGCATATATCTTTTATTAGCATAAACTTACCCAAATGCGCTCTTGCATATTTAAGGCATTCAAAGTAATAATATTTCACAGCATTAATACAGTTATGTACTAGACTGGACAATGGTAAGCAGAGCCAGTACTTATATCAACAATGGCCTTATCTGTGTGAAGTTTGTATGTTCTCCCTGTGTTTGCGTGGGTTTCCTCCGGGTGCTGTGGTTTCCTCCCACACTCCAAAAAACATACTGTTAGGTTAATTGGCAGCTATCAAAATTGACCCTAGTCTCTCCCTCTCTGTCTGTGTGTGAGTGTGTGTCTATATTAGGGAATTTAGACTGTAAGCTCCAATAGGGTAGGGACTGATGTGAATGGGTTCTCTGTACAGCGCTGCGCTATTAGTGACACTATATAAATAAATGATAATGAGGATGATGATGATATGTGTTTACTATGCCTATACACATAGCCAGCTTTCACACTTGATTGGCAGATTAATGCATCATTATTGCTAAGTTTGATAACAGTTGTCTAATACAGTGACACTGGTAGAGAAAACCACTATAGACATTCACATAAGCAGCTCTCATCATCATCATTTATGGCATAAGACTTCTTTAATTATACTAAGTTTTTGAGCAGGTCTGCATTATACTTAATTATATAAGGGAGATGTACTTTTAGTAAAAAGTAGCTCTCCAATTTCAAAAGTACATCAACGTAGTATTAATACTTAGATTTAAAGATTTTCTGGGATAAATGAAATACATTCCCAGCAGCCATCTCCCTTTGCCTCTATCTTATTGCATATTTTGTCCTAATGTGCTTTCATATTTACATGTCACCATGTTTCCATTGGCTAGTACCTTAAAGTCAGATGTCTGTCAAGCAAACTGACCAGTGACAGAATTGCTTTGTGAGGTTTACATCTTTGACATCAAATGCTTCACATGAAAAATGCAGTTCATTGTCAAAAATCAGCTATATTAGGAGAGTGAGAATTGTGTTTTAGCATCAATTACACACTAAATATGCTGTCATTGTGTATGTTTAATGGATGTCTTTCAGTTTTAAAGATAGACAGACGGATAGATAGATAGAAAGATAGAAAGATAGATAGATAGAAAGATAGATAGATAGATAGATAGACAGACAGACAGACAGACAGACAGACAGACAGACAGACAGACTGATTTCAACTGGAAGCAGTGCTTACATATTGCTTAATTTTTGGTGGTTATTAAATAGTATGGGTAGGCAAGAAAAGTGCATATATCTTTTATTAGCATAAACTTACCCAAATGCGCTCTTGCATATTTAAGGCATTCAAAGTAATAATATTTCACAGCATTAATACAGTTATGTACTAGACTGGACAATGGTAAGCAGAGCCAGTACTTATATCAACAATGGCCTTATCTGTGTGAAGTTTGTATGTTCTCCCTGTGTTTGCGTGGGTTTCCTCCGGGTGCTGTGGTTTCCTCCCACACTCCAAAAAACATACTGTTAGGTTAATTGGCTGCTATCAAAATTGACCCTAGTCTCTCCCTCTCTGTCTGTGTGTGAGTGTGTGTCTATATTAGGGAATTTAGACTGTAAGCTCCAATAGGGTAGGGACTGATGTGAATGGGTTCTCTGTACAGCGCTGCGCTATTAGTGACACTATATAAATAAATGATAATGAGGATGATGATGATATGTGTTTACTATGCCTATACACATAGCCAGCTTTCACACTTGATTGGCAGATTAATGCATCATTATTGCTAAGTTTGATAACAGTTGTCTAATACAGTGACACTGGTAGAGAAAACCACTATAGACATTCACATAAGCAGCTCTCATCATCATCATTTATGGCATAAGACTTCTTTAATTATACTAAGTTTTTGAGCAGGTCTGCATTATACTTAATTATATAAGGGAGATGTACTTTTAGTAAAAAGTAGCTCTCCAATTTCAAAAGTACATCAACGTAGTATTAATACTTAGATTTAAAGATTTTCTGGGATAAATGAAATACATTCCCAGCAGCCATCTCCCTTTGCCTCTATCTTATTGCATATTTTGTCCTAATGTGCTTTCATATTTACATGTCACCATGTTTCCATTGGCTAGTACCTTAAAGTCAGATGTCTGTCAAGCAAACTGACCAGTGACAGAATTGCTTTGTGAGGTTTACATCTTTATGACATCAAATGCTTCACATGAAAAATGCAGTTCATTGTCAAAAATCAGCTATATTAGGAGAGTGAGAATTGTGTTTTAGCATCAATTACACACTAAATATGCTGTCATTGTGTATGTTTAATGGATGTCTTTCAGTTTTAAAGATAGACAGACGGATAGATAGATAGAAAGATAGAAAGATAGATAGATAGATAGAAAGATAGATAGATAGATAGATAGATAGATAGACAGACAGACAGACAGACTGATTTCAACTGGAAGCAGTGCTTACATATTGCTTAATTTTTGGTGGTTATTAAATAGTATGGGTAGGCAAGAAAAGTGCATATATCTTTTATTAGCATAAACTTACCCAAATGCGCTCTTGCATATTTAAGGCATTCAAAGTAATAATATTTCACAGCATTAATACAGTTATGTACTAGACTGGACAATGGTAAGCAGAGCCAGTACTTATATTAACAATGGCCTTATCTGTGTGAAGTTTGTATGTTCTCCCTGTGTTTGCGTGGGTTTCCTCCGGGTGCTGTGGTTTCCTCCCACACTCCAAAAAACATACTGTTAGGTTAATTGGCTGCTATCAAAATTGACCCTAGTCTCTCCCTCTCTGTCTGTGTGTGAGTGTGTGTCTATATTAGGGAATTTAGACTGTAAGCTCCAATAGGGTAGGGACTGATGTGAATGGGTTCTCTGTACAGCGCTGCGCTATTAGTGACACTATATAAATAAATGATAATGAGGATGATGATGATATGTGTTTACTATGCCTATACACATAGCCAGCTTTCACACTTGATTGGCAGATTAATGCATCATTATTGCTAAGTTTGATAACAGTTGTCTAATACAGTGACACTGGTAGAGAAAACCACTATAGACATTCACATAAGCAGCTCTCATCATCATCATTTATGGCATAAGACTTCTTTAATTATACTAAGTTTTTGAGCAGGTCTGCATTATACTTAATTATATAAGGGAGATGTACTTTTAGTAAAAAGTAGCTCTCCAATTTCAAAAGTACATCAACGTAGTATTAATACTTAGATTTAAAGATTTTCTGGGATAAATGAAATACATTCCCAGCAGCCATCTCCCTTTGCCTCTATCTTATTGCATATTTTGTCCTAATGTGCTTTCATATTTACATGTCACCATGTTTCCATTGGCTAGTACCTTAAAGTCAGATGTCTGTCAAGCAAACTGACCAGTGACAGAATTGCTTTGTGAGGTTTACATCTTTATGACATCAAATGCTTCACATGAAAAATGCAGTTCATTGTCAAAAATCAGCTATATTAGGAGAGTGAGAATTGTGTTTTAGCATCAATTACACACTAAATATGCTGTCATTGTGTATGTTTAATGGATGTCTTTCAGTTTTAAAGATAGACAGACGGATAGAAAGATAGAAAGATAGATAGATAGATAGATAGATAGATAGATAGATAGATAGACAGACAGACAGACTGATTTCAACTGGAAGCAGTGCTTACATATTGCTTAATTTTTGGTGGTTATTAAATAGTATGGGTAGGCAAGAAAAGTGCATATATCTTTTATTAGCATAAACTTACCCAAATGCGCTCTTGCATATTTAAGGCATTCAAAGTAATAATATTTCACAGCATTAATACAGTTATGTACTAGACTGGACAATGGTAAGCAGAGCCAGTACTTATATCAACAATGGCTTTATCTGTGTGAAGTTTGTATGTTCTCCCTGTGTTTGCGTGGGTTTCCTCCCACACTCCAAAAAACATACTGTTAGGTTAATTGGCTGCTATCAAAATTGACCCTAGTCTCTCCCTCTCTGTCTGTGTGTGAGTGTGTGTCTATATTAGGGAATTTAGACTGTAAGCTCCAATAGGGTAGGGACTGATGTGAATGGGTTCTCTGTACAGCGCTGCGCTATTAGTGACACTATATAAATAAATGATAATGAGGATGATGATGATATGTGTTTACTATGCCTATACACATAGCCAGCTTTCACACTTGATTGGCAGATTAATGCATCATTATTGCTAAGTTTGATAACAGTTGTCTAATACAGTGACACTGGTAGAGAAAACCACTATAGACATTCACATAAGCAGCTCTCATCATCATCATTTATGGCATAAGACTTCTTTAATTATACTAAGTTTTTGAGCAGGTCTGCATTATACTTAATTATATAAGGGAGATGTACTTTTAGTAAAAAGTAGCTCTCCAATTTCAAAAGTACATCAACGTAGTATTAATACTTAGATTTAAAGATTTTCTGGGATAAATGAAATACATTCCCAGCAGCCATCTCCCTTTGCCTCTATCTTATTGCATATTTTGTCCTAATGTGCTTTCATATTTACATGTCACCATGTTTCCATTGGCTAGTACCTTAAAGTCAGATGTCTGTCAAGCAAACTGACCAGTGACAGAATTGCTTTGTGAGGTTTACATCTTTATGACATCAAATGCTTCACATGAAAAATGCAGTTCATTGTCAAAAATCAGCTATATTAGGAGAGTGAGAATTGTGTTTTAGCATCAATTACACACTAAATATGCTGTCATTGTGTATGTTTAATGGATGTCTTTCAGTTTTAAAGATAGACAGACGGATAGATAGATAGAAAGATAGAAAGATAGATAGATAGATAGAAAGATAGATAGATAGATAGATAGATAGATAGACAGACAGACAGACAGACTGATTTCAACTGGAAGCAGTGCTTACATATTGCTTAATTTTTGGTGGTTATTAAATAGTATGGGTAGGCAAGAAAAGTGCATATATCTTTTATTAGCATAAACTTACCCAAATGCGCTCTTGCATATTTAAGGCATTCAAAGTAATAATATTTCACAGCATTAATACAGTTATGTACTAGACTGGACAATGGTAAGCAGAGCCAGTACTTATATTAACAATGGCCTTATCTGTGTGAAGTTTGTATGTTCTCCCTGTGTTTGCGTGGGTTTCCTCCGGGTGCTGTGGTTTCCTCCCACACTCCAAAAAACATACTGTTAGGTTAATTGGCTGCTATCAAAATTGACCCTAGTCTCTCCCTCTCTGTCTGTGTGTGAGTGTGTGTCTATATTAGGGAATTTAGACTGTAAGCTCCAATAGGGTAGGGACTGATGTGAATGGGTTCTCTGTACAGCGCTGCGCTATTAGTGACACTATATAAATAAATGATAATGAGGATGATGATGATATGTGTTTACTATGCCTATACACATAGCCAGCTTTCACACTTGATTGGCAGATTAATGCATCATTATTGCTAAGTTTGATAACAGTTGTCTAATACAGTGACACTGGTAGAGAAAACCACTATAGACATTCACATAAGCAGCTCTCATCATCATCATTTATGGCATAAGACTTCTTTAATTATACTAAGTTTTTGAGCAGGTCTGCATTATACTTAATTATATAAGGGAGATGTACTTTTAGTAAAAAGTAGCTCTCCAATTTCAAAAGTACATCAACGTAGTATTAATACTTAGATTTAAAGATTTTCTGGGATAAATGAAATACATTCCCAGCAGCCATCTCCCTTTGCCTCTATCTTATTGCATATTTTGTCCTAATGTGCTTTCATATTTACATGTCACCATGTTTCCATTGGCTAGTACCTTAAAGTCAGATGTCTGTCAAGCAAACTGACCAGTGACAGAATTGCTTTGTGAGGTTTACATCTTTATGACATCAAATGCTTCACATGAAAAATGCAGTTCATTGTCAAAAATCAGCTATATTAGGAGAGTGAGAATTGTGTTTTAGCATCAATTACACACTAAATATGCTGTCATTGTGTATGTTTAATGGATGTCTTTCAGTTTTAAAGATAGACAGACGGATAGAAAGATAGAAAGATAGATAGATAGATAGATAGATAGATAGATAGATAGATAGACAGACAGACAGACTGATTTCAACTGGAAGCAGTGCTTACATATTGCTTAATTTTTGGTGGTTATTAAATAGTATGGGTAGGCAAGAAAAGTGCATATATCTTTTATTAGCATAAACTTACCCAAATGCGCTCTTGCATATTTAAGGCATTCAAAGTAATAATATTTCACAGCATTAATACAGTTATGTACTAGACTGGACAATGGTAAGCAGAGCCAGTACTTATATCAACAATGGCTTTATCTGTGTGAAGTTTGTATGTTCTCCCTGTGTTTGCGTGGGTTTCCTCCCACACTCCAAAAAACATACTGTTAGGTTAATTGGCTGCTATCAAAATTGACCCTAGTCTCTCCCTCTCTGTCTGTGTGTGAGTGTGTGTCTATATTAGGGAATTTAGACTGTAAGCTCCAATAGGGTAGGGACTGATGTGAATGGGTTCTCTGTACAGCGCTGCGCTATTAGTGACACTATATAAATAAATGATAATGAGGATGATGATGATATGTGTTTACTATGCCTATACACATAGCCAGCTTTCACACTTGATTGGCAGATTAATGCATCATTATTGCTAAGTTTGATAACAGTTGTCTAATACAATGACACTGGTAGAGAAAACCACTATAGACATTCACATAAGCAGCTCTCATCATCATCATTTATTGCATAAGACTTCTTTAATTATACTAAGTTTTTGAGCAGGTCTGCATTATACTTAATTATATAAGGGAGATGTACTTTTAGTAAAAAGTAGCTCTCCAATTTCAAAAGTACATCAACGTAGTATTAATACTTAGATTTAAAGATTTTCTGGGATAAATGAAATACATTCCCAGCAGCCATCTCCCTTTGCCTCTATCTTATTGCATATTTTGTCCTAATGTGCTTTCATATTTACATGTCACCATGTCACCATGTTTCCATTGGCTAGTACCTTAAAGTCATATGTCTGTCAAGCAAACTGACCAGTGACAGAATTGCTTTGTGAGGTTTACATCTTTATGACATCAAATGCTTCACATGAAAAATGCAGTTCATTGTCAAAAATCAGCTATATTAGGAGAGTGAGAATTGTGCTTTAGCATCAATTACACACTAAATATGCTGTCATTGTGTATGTTTAATGGATGTCTTTCAGTTTTAAAGATAGACAGACGGATAGATAGATAGAAAGATAGAAAGATAGATAGATAGAAAGATAGATAGATAGATAGACAGACAGACAGACTGATTTCAACTGGAAGCAGTGCTTACATATTGCTTAATTTTTGGTGGTTATTAAATAGTATGGGTAGGCAAGAAAAGTGCATATATCTTTTATTAGCATAAACTTACCCAAATGCGCTCTTGCATATTTAAGGCATTCAAAGTAATAATATTTCACAGCATTAATACAGTTATGTACTAGACTGGACAATGGTAAGCAGAGCCAGTACTTATATCAACAATGGCCTTATCTGTGTGAAGTTTGTATGTTCTCCCTGTGTTTGCGTGGGTTTCCTCCGGGTGCTGTGGTTTCCTCCCACACTCCAAAAAACATACTGTTAGGTTAATTGGCTGCTATCAAAATTGACCCTAGTCTCTCCCTCTCTGTCTATGTGTGAGTGTGTGTCTATATTAGGGAATTTAGACTGTAAGCTCCAATAGGGTAGGGACTGATGTGAATGGGTTCTCTGTACAGCGCTGCGCTATTAGTGACACTATATAAATAAATGATAATGAGGATGATGATGATATGTGTTTACTATGCCTATACACATAGCCAGCTTTCACACTTGATTGGCAGATTAATGCATCATTATTGCTAAGTTTGATAACAG
This sequence comes from Mixophyes fleayi, assembly GCF_038048845.1. Classification (NCBI taxonomy): domain Eukaryota; kingdom Metazoa; phylum Chordata; class Amphibia; order Anura; family Limnodynastidae; genus Mixophyes; species Mixophyes fleayi. The sequence continues at coordinate 148,647 of NW_027448575.1, forward strand.
TTGTCTAATACAGTGACACTGGTAGAGAAAACCACTATAGACATTCACATAAGCAGCTCTCATCATCATCATTTATTGCATAAGACTTCTTTAATTATACTAAGTTTTTGAGCAGGTCTGCATTATACTTAATTATATAAGGGAGATGTACTTTTAGTAAAAAGTAGCTCTCCAATTTCAAAAGTACATCAACGTAGTATTAATACTTAGATTTAAAGATTTTCTGGGATAAATGAAATACATTCCCAGCAGCCATCTCCCTTTGCCTCTATCTTATTGCATATTTTGTCCTAATGTGCTTTCATATTTACATGTCACCATGTTTCCATTGGTTAGTACCTTAAAGTCAGATGTCTGTCAAGCAAACTGACCAGTGACAGAATTGCTTTGTGAGGTTTACATCTTTATGACATCAAATGCTTCACATGAAAAATGCAGTTCATTGTCAAAAATCAGCTATATTAGGAGAGTGAGAATTGTGTTTTAGCATCAATTACACACTAAATATGCTGTCATTGTGTATGTTTAATGGATGTCTTTCAGTTTTAAAGATAGACAGACCGATAGAAAGATAGAAAGATAGATAGATAGAAAGATAGATAGATAGATAGATAGATAGATAGATAGATAGACAGACAGACAGACTGATTTCAACTGGAAGCAGTGCTTACATATTGCTTAATTTTTGGTGGTTATTAAATAGTATGGGTAGGCAAGAAAAGTGCATATATCTTTTATTAGCATAAACTTACCCAAATGCGCTCTTGCATATTTAAGGCATTCAAAGTAATAATATTTCACAGCATTAATACAGTTATGTACTAGACTGGACAATGGTAAGCAGAGCCAGTACTTATATCAACAATGGCCTTATCTGTGTGAAGTTTGTATGTTCTCCCTGTGTTTGCGTGGGTTTCCTCCCACACTCCAAAAAACATACTGTTAGGTTAATTGGCTGCTATCAAAATTGACCCTAGTCTCTCCCTCTCTGTCTGTGTGTGAGTGTGTGTCTATATTAGGGAATTTAGACTGTAAGCTCCAATAGGGTAGGGACTGATGTGAATGGGTTCTCTGTACAGCGCTGCGCTATTAGTGACACTATATAAATAAATGATAATGAGGATGATGATGATATGTGTTTACTATGCCTATACACATAGCCAGCTTTCACACTTGATTGGCAGATTAATGCATCATTATTGCTAAGTTTGATAACAGTTGTCTAATACAATGACACTGGTAGAGAAAACCACTATAGACATTCACATAAGCAGCTCTCATCATCATCATTTATTGCATAAGACTTCTTTAATTATACTAAGTTTTTGAGCAGGTCTGCATTATACTTAATTATATAAGGGAGATGTACTTTTAGTAAAAAGTAGCTCTCCAATTTCAAAAGTACATCAACGTAGTATTAATACTTAGATTTAAAGATTTTCTGGGATAAATGAAATACATTCCCAGCAGCCATCTCCCTTTGCCTCTATCTTATTGCATATTTTGTCCTAATGTGCTTTCATATTTACATGTCACCATGTTTCCATTGGCTAGTACCTTAAAGTCATATGTCTGTCAAGCAAACTGACCAGTGACAGAATTGCTTTGTGAGGTTTACATCTTTATGACATCAAATGCTTCACATGAAAAATGCAGTTCATTGTCAAAAATCAGCTATATTAGGAGAGTGAGAATTGTGCTTTAGCATCAATTACACACTAAATATGCTGTCATTGTGTATGTTTAATGGATGTCTTTCAGTTTTAAAGATAGACAGACGGATAGATAGATAGAAAGATAGAAAGATAGATAGATAGAAAGATAGATAGATAGACAGACAGACAGACAGACTGATTTCAACTGGAAGCAGTGCTTACATATTGCTTAATTTTTGGTGGTTATTAAATAGTATGGGTAGGCAAGAAAAGTGCATATATCTTTTATTAGCATAAACTTACCCAAATGCGCTCTTGCATATTTAAGGCATTCAAAGTAATAATATTTCACAGCATTAATACAGTTATGTACTAGACTGGACAATGGTAAGCAGAGCCAGTACTTATATCAACAATGGCCTTATCTGTGTGAAGTTTGTATGTTCTCCCTGTGTTTGCGTGGGTTTCCTCCGGGTGCTGTGGTTTCCTCCCACACTCCAAAAAACATACTGTTAGGTTAATTGGCTGCTATCAAAATTGACCCTAGTCTCTCCCTCTCTGTCTATGTGTGAGTGTGTGTCTATATTAGGGAATTTAGACTGTAAGCTCCAATAGGGTAGGGACTGATGTGAATGGGTTCTCTGTACAGCGCTGCGCTATTAGTGACACTATATAAATAAATGATAATGAGGATGATGATGATATGTGTTTACTATGCCTATACACATAGCCAGCTTTCACACTTGATTGGCAGATTAATGCATCATTATTGCTAAGTTTGATAACAGTTGTCTAATACAGTGACACTGGTAGAGAAAACCACTATAGACATTCACATAAGCAGCTCTCATCATCATCATTTATTGCATAAGACTTCTTTAATTATACTAAGTTTTTGGGCAGGTCTGCATTATACTTAATTATATAAGGGAGATGTACTTTTAGTAAAAAGTAGCTCTCCAATTTCAAAAGTACATCAACGTAGTATTAATACTTAGATTTAAAGATTTTCTGGGATAAATGAAATACATTCCCAGCAGCCATCTCCCTTTGCCTCTATCTTATTGCATATTTTGTCCTAATGTGCTTTCATATTTACATGTCACCATGTTTCCATTGGCTAGTACCTTAAAGTCAGATGTCTGTCAAGCAAACTGACCAGTGACAGAATTGCTTTGTGAGGTTTACATCTTTATGACATCAAATGCTTCACATGAAAAATGCAGTTCATTGTCAAAAATCAGCTATATTAGGAGAGTGAGAATTGTGTTTTAGCATCAATTACACACTAAATATGCTGTCATTGTGTATGTTTAATGGATGTCTTTCAGTTTTAAAGATAGACAGACCGATAGAAAGATAGAAAGATAGATAGATAGAAGATAGAAAGATAGATAGATAGATAGATAGATAGATAGATAGACAGACAGACTGATTTCAACTGGAAGCAGTGCTTACATATTGCTTATATTTTGGTGGTTATTAAATAGTATGGGTAGGCAAGAAAAGTGCATATATCTTTTATTAGCATAAACTTACCCAAATGCGCTCTTGCATATTTAAGGCATTCAAAGTAATAATATTTCACAGCATTAATACATGTAACACCCCCTTGTGTATTAAGCGTTGTGAGGGTATATATATATATATTGAACCACGCAGATGCTTCTCACCTTGGTACTTGGTTTTCAGTGCCTCCACCCGAATCTCTGCTTTCTCTTCTGGGGGGTGTTCAAAAGATACACCAGGGGGAGATTCGGGAAACCCCCTGCCCAGTATTAACACTCTGTGACAAAATGTGTGCTGCAAAAGCCAGCCAGGCACATTTATTTAAATGGAAATCCTAAATGCAGCTTTGTAATTTTATAGAAAAATATACTTTGGTATAATTTGAAATAATAGTGCAAACAATACAATACAGTAATAAAACAGTGTGGATGAAAGTGGCGCACCACTTCTTACTATGCACACCAAGTTAACACAAAAACTCGCAATAAATCAATAACAGCATACAATATAATATAATATATAACAATATAACCATTAACTGTCACAGCTTTATACACATGAAAAAATATATCAGATATCTTACTTGCTCCTGATACTGTGAATATCTTGCAGGGTGAATTTATATATTTTCCCTTATAGCCCTACAATGTACTGCCAAACACACACAGCAGTATTCAAACACACCACACAAATAGAGCAGTGCACTGCAAGTTGGGGCCCTTCTGTATGTATGCAGCATGGCATGGAAACATCATGTGTCCAGTTTGCAGATGTTGGAGGTCTTTAAATCACTTGCAGTGAGGTACAGCAGTCACAGTATGCAGACCCTCCTCTAGCAACAACTGTAAAATCCTTTCTAATTTGTATCCTGGGACTTGTAGTTCCACAAGTGCTGATTAGACACACACTTGGTGCATATTTACCTGCCCACCCATCTATCCCTAACTCTTCAGCCCTTGTGGCCAGATATAGTCCAAACCCCACTTGAACAACAACAGATAGATAAAAATAACCAGTAACTTATCTGCACCAGTGTGTCACAGGTCTGAACTTGATTATCTCCAAAATGGCTGACTTGTAAAATGTCCTTCTTCAGAGATGCATGCAAACCTCCTCCTACAGCTTCAAACTGTGGCTTCCAGCAGGTTCTGTTCAGAACTGCACCGAGCTTTGATATCTCTGCAGACTGCTCTCTCTGCTCAGATCACTCATCCAGTGCCCTTCTGCCTAGGGTCACCTATCTGAACTGGTCACACAGCTCAGTCTCTCCCAGGATGCTCCTCTCTCCCTCTCTCTCTCCGCCCTCAGGTTTCTCAGTCTTCTTAGGCTCCGCCCCCTCTTCATAACAGTTTTCTGGGAGATGTAGTTCCTTCTCCTTGACTGGTAAATAGCTATATGCATCTCTTTTCTTACTGATGCAAGTGTGATTATTAGCCCCTGGGTGCTCAAGTCCAACTGCAGCATCCCCAGGGGTTACACACTCCCCCTGTGGGGCAAGTCCACAATGAACAAATGATGAGGCTTGTCCCACATCCTGCAAATTTAAAGGGGTTAAGACATCCTGTCTAAATACACTTTCACATCCATACACAACAGGCCCTGGCATAACAGATATGGGAGTCAGATATGGCCACTGATAGACCCAGCTAGGATGAATCACCTTAGGAATCTCAGTCATATGACCTAGACTATCATAAGTCAACATCATTGGGGCTCTAGGGGTCCTTTTAGGCCGACCCTGGACTGGTGGGTTCCCTTCCTCTCCCCCCAACACCCTGTTGGGGCATTCAGTGCATCCTCCATCTGGATCAACGACGTCCCCATCCATGTCAACTTCCTGGTTAGAGCCTTCCTCTACTGAACACTGAGAATCCAACCGTCCAACTACTCTTGGGTTGACACTTTCATCTGAAATGGCAGGCATAGTTCTCCTTTCTTCTACTTGTGGAGGTCTTACAGCGGCCCCCTCGGTAGACCTAGTGAGCCTTCTGATATCTTGTCTCCAATCTATTTCTCCCAATTTACCTGGAGCATCATACCCCCAATCATCTCCATCATCTTCTTCTGTGGTCGGTTCTCTGATTCGCCGTGATCTTCTGGGTGTGGACACTTTTGGCTCATCTGTTTCAGGCTCCTCCCAAAACCGGACACCATCTCTGATGGGAAGCAAATGTTGTCGATGGTATGTCTTTATAGGGCCTGTTAGCCCCTCGGGCCTAATTCGATAGGCTGGGATGTCTGGCAATTTTGCAACCACAACATGAGGATCCTTTCGCCAACGATTGGCTAACTTGTGTTTCCCCGGGAGGCCCAAGTGTCTAAGTAAAACCCTGTCACCTGGCTCCAGAATATGCTCCTTGACCTGTAGATCATAACGACCCTTGTTTCGTTGTCCAGCTTTTGATGCAGCTGCTTCCGCTAGTCTGTAGGCCTCCTTTAGTTCTTGTTTCAGCTGCTCCACATATTTCAAATGGGGCTTTTCTTGGGGATCAGCAGTGTCCATTCCAAAACAGATATCGATTGGTAATCTAGCCTCCCTTCCAAACATTAAGAGATATGGGGAGTACCCCGTGGACTCGTTTTTCGTGCAATTGTAGGCGTGGACCAAATGGCTGATGTGCCTACTCCAATGTGCCTTTTTTTTAGTGTCCAAAGTGCCCATCATGCTGAGAAGGGTCCGATTAAATCTCTCCGGCTGCGGATCTCCTTGGGGATGGAAAGGAGTAGTCCTGGACTTCTTTATCCCGCAGACCTCGCACAGTTCTTTTATTAGCTTGCTCTCAAAATCCCGACCCTGATCTGAATGAATGCGGGCAGGCAGTCCATAGTGGACAAAGAACTTTTCCCATAGGATTTTTGCCACGGTCACAGCTCTCTGGTCTTTTGTCTGGTAGGCTTGAGCATAACGGGTGTAATGATCTGTCACCACTAGAATGTTACACTTGTTGCTTTCATCCGGTTCCACTGATAGAAAGTCAATACAGACTAACTCTAAAGGCCCATTGCTGGATATATTCTTCAAGGGGGCAGCCTTTTCTGGGAGGGATTTTCGAAGTATGCATGTCCCACAAGATTTACAATAACTCTCAATGTCTATCTCCATTTTCGGCCAGTAGAATCTATCTGAAATTAAACTCATGGTCTTCTCTATTCCCAGGTGGCCGTGTTTATCATGCAACGCACGGAGAACCATGGGACGGTGCTTCTTTGGCAATACTAGCTGTTTCCTCTCTCTGCCATCTTTGCGGCTGGTTTCTCTATACAGTAGCCCCTGCTTCACCACCAATGACTCTCTCTGTCTGCTTAGCAAAATAGCTTCCTCCGTTTTCAAACTACTCGGGTGGATTCTTTGTCTGTGTTTAACAGACCACCTAATTGCTGCTATAGAGGAGTCATTCTGCTGATCTTCTTTGACTTGGCTTGAACTCAACTTCTGAAGATCACTGAGCTCCATTTGACTCAGCCAGCAATATTGTCTTGGTAGTGCATCTGTCGTTGCCCCTAGAGCTGTTAAGCATTCTTTGACTGGAGGCACGACCACACGTCCCTCGTGACACATCCCCTTCACCTCTGGAGCTGGCAACTCTATCCATTCTTCTTCCTGAGATTCCACAAACCTTCCCGGTAATCTTGACAAAGCATCGGCATCTACATTTCTTCTCCCAGGCCTGTACTTTATTGTGAAATTGTAAATGGCCAGCGCCGCCAACCATCTGTGCCCAGTTGCATCTAGCTTTGCTGTGGTCTGCACATATGTGAGGGGATTGTTGTCTGTATGCACTTCGAATGGTACTCCATACAAGTAGTCGTGAAGTTTGTCAACAACTGCCCACTTAAGGGCCAGGAACTCCAACTTATGCACCGGGTAGTTCCGTTCACTGGGTGAGAGACCTCGACTGATGTAATAGACTGGTCTTAACCTTCCTTCTTGCACTTGGTATAGCACTCCCCCAAGTCCCTCAAAGGAGGCATCTACATGCAGAATGTATGGTAATTCTGGATCGGCATATGCCAGAACAGGCGCTTGAATCAGGCAGGTTTTCAATCCTTCAAAAGCTTGTTCGCAAGCCTCACTCCACCTTTCCCCGAACGCATCATTTACCCGGAACAATGGTTTCTCTTTCCGATGGGAACCTCTTGGAGCAGGATAACCTCGAGTTAGATCTGTAAGAGGCTTGACAAGTTTACTGTAGTTTGGGACAAACCTTCTGTAATAGCCACAGAACCCCAAAAAAGACCTTAATTCCTTCAGTATTGTTGGTCGAGGCCATTCTTTCACCGCCTCTATCTTCGCTGAATCTGTAGAAATTCCTTCCCGATCCACAACATATCCCACATACTTGACCTGGGTTTTACAGAAGCTACACTTGTCAAGGGACAACTTCAACCCTTTCTTTATTAAGCGATCCAATACCTTGAGGAGTCTTTCGTTGTGCTCATTCAATGTTTGGCCAAATACTATCAAATCATCCAAGTATACCAGCACTTCCCTGAAATTCATGTCACCCACAACATCATCCATGCATCGTTGGAAAGTGGCTGGAGCCCCTGATAATCCTTGTGGCAATCTTTTGAACTGAAAGAATCCAACCGGGCAGATGAAGGCGGTTTTCTCAGCATCCTTCTGACTCATCAATATCTGATAGTACCCGCTGCGTAGATCTAGCACAGAAAACCACTTGCTTCCCTGAAGACAGTCAAGGGCTTCGTCTATCCTAGGGACAGTGTACTGATCAGGAATCGTGCGCTTGTTTAATGTCCGGTAGTCCACGCACATCCGTATTTTTCCCGTCTTCTTTTTAGCCACCACAATAGGAGAAGCATAGGGACTCTCAGATCTCTCAATCACATCATTCTCTAGCATCTCCCTTAAATGTTCCCGAATATCATCCAAATCAGCAGGGGCTAGGCGTCTTGACCGTTCTCGGAAAGGTCTGTCGTCCGTTAGCCTTATGTGGTGCTCCACTCCTGTCGCTAGACCTAAATCCCAGTCCCCCGAAGAGAAGGCAGCCTCTCTTTGTAGCATTTGCATAACTAGCCAGTGTCGGTCTTCTTGACTAGCATCACTACCATTAAAGCATTGATCAAAACTTCCTATTTGTAATGTGGTTTCTTTCTGAGATTTTTTTTCCTCTTTCTTCTTATAAGCAGCAAGGCACATAGGATGAATCTTAAGTGTTTTACTATAACTTGCTCCTCCCACCTCTTGGCACCAGTTGGCCAGTATCTCGAACAAATGGGAGTTAGTTCCAATAATCACTGAGACATCTCGAGGTTCTCCTTCGGCCTCAGGACAGACAAGTGCAAGCACGTTCACCTCTTCTTCTATTCCAGCTACTTCCCGTGGGAACTTCAAAGGTACAGTGATGTACCCAAGGTAGGGATAATTCTTGTCACTCAGACCCCAGATGGTCAGTCCACACAATGGCTTTATGGGCAAGTCAGATAGATTATCTCGGTACCACTTCTCGAACACAATGGACACCTGTGAACCACTATCTAGCAAGGCCATACAAGGTCTCCCATTTAGACATGCCGGCACGTGAGGAGAGGGTCCCAGCAATCCTTTGGGCAAAAGACCCCATTCCAGGTGAGAGTTCCCCACAGTGTTAATGTCAGCTTTCTTTAGAGGGCCAGTGTGGGGGTTCCTGGTCCTCCCTTTCAGTTTTCCGAAAGCTTCCTATCCCGGTGGGATGGTGAGGGTGACCACCTTCCTCCCTTCCTCTGAGGACATTGTCTAGCGAGATGCCCAACTTCTCCACAAGTGAAACAATTGTTCTGTTTCCGAGTAGTGTTAGCTTCGAGAACTTGCCGGGGGTGGATGTTCGGGTGCAGTTGCTCGGTAGTGTGGTATTTCAGCATCTGTGCTTGAATCTGCTTCTGCATCTCCAACAACTGAGCAATCTGCTCACCTTGTTTCTCCACAATCTTCATTAACTCAGTGCTGGGAAGGTCAGCCTCGGGCTTTGACTGTACGACCTTGACTTTCTTGGTCACCCTCTCTCGGGATTTAACTATAGCTTCCTCTTGTTTAACATCTTGTATCAACTGAAGAAAAGTAGGTGATGGTTGTCCCAGTTGAGCATTTCTTATCTTCATCGCTACTGGGTCATGGGACAGAGCACCCCGTAACAACTGTTGCATACGCCTGTCGTCTACTTCTGCTAGGGGTATTCCTTTCTTTGACACAATAAGGTGGATCAGCTTGTCCAGCCGATAGATATAATTGGACAATGTCTCCCCTGACTCCTGATAGGTGTGGCGTAGCTGATAGAGCAGATCTGTTGCATCCTCTGCCATTCCATATTCCTGATCTAGAGTCGCTAAGTAGTGTCGTGCAGTGGCTTGGGGGTCACTTCTCCGTACAGCTTGGATTAGTTCTCCAGCGGGACCTCGCAGACTTTCAACGATCCGCTGTCTCTTATAGGGTTCGGAGCAATGCCATTCCTCCAGGTATTGGGAAGCCATCTCTTTCCATGCCTCGTAAGTTTCTTCCCCAGTAGGGACTGGTTTTATTCCTGAGAAGAGCCGGAGCCTTCTGTAGCCCCCTTCATGCTGTGACTTTCCTAACTGGTCTACCAGTTTCTGTACAGCAGTGAGGAACAGTTCGCTTTGATCCTCATCAGTTTTCCTAGTACTGGAGGGTGACTGAGAATTCTCTTCCCTGGCCTGAGGGAATACTTGTCGGTTAATATCTCCATCTGGAAGTTCAGCATTAAGAGGTGCTGCGACTAGCTGTTTTGGCTTTAACGGTATCACAATATGCCATTGTTGTTTTTGTGGCCCAGAAACGAGGGAGGGAAGAAAATCTTTATCCAATTCTGCTTGCGTCTCACAGAGGATCAGACTGGTCTTATGCTGATCTCTACCTTTCCATCCAAGGATTTTAGGATGGTCTACCCCATAAATCCTGTGGAGCACATGCAGGACTTCCTCATCTGTCACTCCCTGAGAGTCACCATAGATCCCTAAACATCGAGTTGGGGCCACAGTCTGTTGTTCACACCACAGAAACACTTCTTCTCTTATACTATCCATGACGTCTGTGCTGATGGGTTTCACTGAGTGTGTCTTCAGTATCTCAGCAGTGCCTCCACTGTAACACCCCCTTGTGTATTAAGCGTTGTGAGGGTATATATATATATATTGAACCACGCAGATGCTTCTCACCTTGGTACTTGGTTTTCAGTGCCTCCACCCGAATCTCTGCTTTCTCTTCTGGGGGGTGTTCAAAAGATACACCAGGGGGAGATTCGGGAAACCCCCTGCCCAGTATTAACACTCTGTGACAAAATGTGTGCTGCAAAAGCCAGCCAGGCACATTTATTTAAATGGAAATCCTAAATGCAGCTTTGTAATTTTATAGAAAAATATACTTTGGTATAATTTGAAATAATAGTGCAAACAATACAATACAGTAATAAAACAGTGTGGATGAAAGTGGCGCACCACTTCTTACTATGCACACCAAGTTAACACAAAAACTCGCAATAAATCAATAACAGCATACAATATAATATAATATATAACAATATAACCATTAACTGTCACAGCTTTATACACATGAAAAAATATATCAGATATCTTACTTGCTCCTGATACTGTGAATATCTTGCAGGGTGAATTTATATATTTTCCCTTATAGCCCTACAATGTACTGCCAAACACACACAGCAGTATTCAAACACACCACACAAATAGAGCAGTGCACTGCAAGTTGGGGCCCTTCTGTATGTATGCAGCATGGCATGGAAACATCATGTGTCCAGTTTGCAGATGTTGGAGGTCTTTAAATCACTTGCAGTGAGGTACAGCAGTCACAGTATGCAGACCCTCCTCTAGCAACAACTGTAAAATCCTTTCTAATTTGTATCCTGGGACTTGTAGTTCCACAAGTGCTGATTAGACACACACTTGGTGCATATTTACCTGCCCACCCATCTATCCCTAACTCTTCAGCCCTTGTGGCCAGATATAGTCCAAACCCCACTTGAACAACAACAGATAGATAAAAATAACCAGTAACTTATCTGCACCAGTGTGTCACAGGTCTGAACTTGATTATCTCCAAAATGGCTGACTTGTAAAATGTCCTTCTTCAGAGATGCATGCAAACCTCCTCCTACAGCTTCAAACTGTGGCTTCCAGCAGGTTCTGTTCAGAACTGCACCGAGCTTTGATATCTCTGCAGACTGCTCTCTCTGCTCAGATCACTCATCCAGTGCCCTTCTGCCTAGGGTCACCTATCTGAACTGGTCACACAGCTCAGTCTCTCCCAGGATGCTCCTCTCTCCCTCTCTCTCTCCGCCCTCAGGTTTCTCAGTCTTCTTAGGCTCCGCCCCCTCTTCATAACAGTTTTCTGGGAGATGTAGTTCCTTCTCCTTGACTGGTAAATAGCTATATGCATCTCTTTTCTTACTGATGCAAGTGTGATTATTAGCCCCTGGGTGCTCAAGTCCAACTGCAGCATCCCCAGGGGTTACATACAGTTATGTACTAGACTGGACAATGGTAAGCAGAGCCAGTACTTATATCAACAATGGCCTTATCTGTGTGAAGTTTGTATGTTCTCCCTGTGTTTGCGTGGGTTTCCTCCGGGTGCTGTGGTTTCCTCCCACACTCCAAAAAACATACTGTTAGGTTAATTGGCTGCTATCAAAATTGACCCTAGTCTCTCCCTCTCTGTCTGTGTGTGAGTGTGTGTCTATATTAGGGAATTTAGACTGTAAGCTCCAATAGGGTAGGGACTGATGTGAATGGGTTCTCTGTACAGCGCTGCGCTATTAGTGACACTATATAAATAAATGATAATGAGGATGATGATGATATGTGTTTACTATGCCTATACACATAGCCAGCTTTCACACTTGATTGGCAGATTAATGCATCATTATTGCTAAGTTTGATAACAGTTGTCTAATACAGTGACACTGGTAGAGAAAACCACTATAGACATTCACATAAGCAGCTCTCATCATCATCATTTATGGCATAAGACTTCTTTAATTATACTAAGTTTTTGAGCAGGTCTGCATTATACTTAATTATATAAGGGAGATGTACTTTTAGTAAAAAGTAGCTCTCCAATTTCAAAAGTACATCAACGTAGTATTAATACTTAGATTTAAAGATTTTCTGGGATAAATGAAATACATTCCCAGCAGCCATCTCCCTTTGCCTCTATCTTATTGCATATTTTGTCCTAATGTGCTTTCATATTTACATGTCACCATGTTTCCATTGGCTAGTACCTTAAAGTCAGATGTCTGTCAAGCAAACTGACCAGTGACAGAATTGCTTTGTGAGGTTTACATCTTTATGACATCAAATGCTTCACATGAAAAATGCAGTTCATTGTCAAAAATCAGCTATATTAGGAGAGTGAGAATTGTGCTTTAGCATCAATTACACACTAAATATGCTGTCATTGTGTATGTTTAATGGATGTCTTTCAGTTTTAAAGATAGACAGACGGATAGATAGATAGAAAGATAGAAAGATAGATAGATAGAAAGATAGATAGATAGACAGACAGACAGACTGATTTCAACTGGAAGCAGTGCTTACATATTGCTTAATTTTTGGTGGTTATTAAATAGTATGGGTAGGCAAGAAAAGTGCATATATCTTTTATTAGCATAAACTTACCCAAATGCGCTCTTGCATATTTAAGGCATTCAAAGTAATAATATTTCACAGCATTAATACAGTTATGTACTAGACTGGACAATGGTAAGCAGAGCCAGTACTTATATCAACAATGGCCTTATCTGTGTGAAGTTTGTATGTTCTCCCTGTGTTTGCGTGGGTTTCCTCCGGGTGCTGTGGTTTCCTCCCACACTCCAAAAAACATACTGTTAGGTTAATTGGCTGCTATCAAAATTGACCCTAGTCTCTCCCTCTCTGTCTGTGTGTGAGTGTGTGTCTATATTAGGGAATTTAGACTGTAAGCTCCAATAGGGTAGGGACTGATGTGAATGGGTTCTCTGTACAGCGCTGCGCTATTAGTGACACTATATAAATAAATGATAATGAGGATGATGATGATATGTGTTTACTATGCCTATACACATAGCCAGCTTTCACACTTGATTGGCAGATTAATGCATCATTATTGCTAAGTTTGATAACAGTTGTCTAATACAGTGACACTGGTAGAGAAAACCACTATAGACATTCACATAAGCAGCTCTCATCATCATCATTTATGGCATAAGACTTCTTTAATTATACTAAGTTTTTGAGCAGGTCTGCATTATACTTAATTATATAAGGGAGATGTACTTTTAGTAAAAAGTAGCTCTCCAATTTCAAAAGTACATCAACGTAGTATTAATACTTAGATTTAAAGATTTTCTGGGATAAATGAAATACATTCCCAGCAGCCATCTCCCTTTGCCTCTATCTTATTGCATATTTTGTCCTAATGTGCTTTCATATTTACATGTCACCATGTTTCCATTGGCTAGTACCTTAAAGTCAGATGTCTGTCAAGCAAACTGACCAGTGACAGAATTGCTTTGTGAGGTTTACATCTTTATGACATCAAATGCTTCACATGAAAAATGCAGTTCATTGTCAAAAATCAGCTATATTAGGAGAGTGAGAATTGTGTTTTAGCATCAATTACACACTAAATATGCTGTCATTGTGTATGTTTAATGGATGTCTTTCAGTTTTAAAGATAGACAGACGGATAGAAAGATAGAAAGATAGATAGATAGAAAGATAGATAGATAGATAGATAGACAGACAGACTGACAGACTGATTTCAACTGGAAGCAGTGCTTACATATTGCTTAATTTTTGGTGGTTATTAAATAGTATGGGTAGGCAAGAAAAGTGCATATATCTTTTATTAGCATAAACTTACCCAAATGCGCTCTTGCATATTTAAGGCATTCAAAGTAATAATATTTCACAGCATTAATACAGTTATGTACTAGACTGGACAATGGTAAGCAGAGCCAGTACTTATATCAACAATGGCCTTATCTGTGTGAAGTTTGTATGTTCTCCCTGTGTTTGCGTGGGTTTCCTCCGGGTGCTGTGGTTTCCTCCCACACTCCAAAAAACATACTGTTAGGTTAATTGGCTGCTATCAAAATTGACCCTAGTCTCTCCCTCTCTGTCTGTGTGTGAGTGTGTGTCTATATTAGGGAATTTAGACTGTAAGCTCCAATAGGGTAGGGACTGATGTGAATGGGTTCTCTGTACAGCGCTGCGCTATTAGTGACACTATATAAATAAATGATAATGAGGATGATGATGATATGTGTTTACTATGCCTATACACATAGCCAGCTTTCACACTTGATTGGCAGATTAATGCATCATTATTGCTAAGTTTGATAACAGTTGTCTAATACAGTGACACTGGTAGAGAAAACCACTATAGACATTCACATAAGCAGCTCTCATCATCATCATTTATGGCATAAGACTTCTTTAATTATACTAAGTTTTTGAGCAGGTCTGCATTATACTTAATTATATAAGGGAGATGTACTTTTAGTAAAAAGTAGCTCTCCAATTTCAAAAGTACATCAACGTAGTATTAATACTTAGATTTAAAGATTTTCTGGGATAAATGAATTACATTCCCAGCAGCCATCTCCCTTTGCCTCTATCTTATTGCATATTTTGTCCTAATGTGCTTTCATATTTACATGTCACCATGTTTCCATTGGCTAGTACCTTAAAGTCAGATGTCTGTCAAGCAAACTGACCAGTGACAGAATTGCTTTGTGAGGTTTACATCTTTATGACATCAAATGCTTCACATGAAAAATGCAGTTCATTGTCAAAAATCAGCTATATTAGGAGAGTGAGAATTGTGTTTTAGCATCAATTACACACTAAATATGCTGTCATTGTGTATGTTTAATGGATGTCTTTCAGTTTTAAAGATAGACAGACGGATAGATAGATAGAAAGATAGATAGATAGATAGATAGATAGATAGACAGACAGACTGATTTCAACTGGAAGCAGTGCTTACATATTGCTTAATTTTTGGTGGTTATTAAATAGTATGGGTAGGCAAGAAAAGTGCATATATCTTTTATTAGCATAAACTTACCCAAATGCGCTCTTGCATATTTAAGGCATTCAAAGTAATAATATTTCACAGCATTAATACAGTTATGTACTAGACTGGACAATGGTAAGCAGAGCCAGTACTTATATCAACAATGGCCTTATCTGTGTGAAGTTTGTATGTTCTCCCTGTGTTTGCGTGGGTTTCCTCCGGGTGCTGTGGTTTCCTCCCACACTCCAAAAAACATACTGTTAGGTTAATTGGCTGCTATCAAAATTGACCCTAGTCTCTCCCTCTCTGTCTGTGTGTGAGTGTGTGTCTATATTAGGGAATTTAGACTGTAAGCTCCAATAGGGTAGGGACTGATGTGAATGGGTTCTCTGTACAGCGCTGCGCTATTAGTGACACTATATAAATAAATGATAATGAGGATGATGATGATATGTGTTTACTATGCCTATACACATAGCCAGCTTTCACACTTGATTGGCAGATTAATGCATCATTATTGCTAAGTTTGATAACAGTTGTCTAATACAATGACACTGGTAGAGAAAACCACTATAGACATTCACATAAGCAGCTCTCATCATCATCATTTATTGCATAAGACTTCTTTAATTATACTAAGTTTTTGAGCAGGTCTGCATTATACTTAATTATATAAGGGAGATGTACTTTTAGTAAAAAGTAGCTCTCCAATTTCAAAAGTACATCAACGTAGTATTAATACTTAGATTTAAAGATTTTCTGGGATAAATGAAATACATTCCCAGCAGCCATCTCCCTTTGCCTCTATCTTATTGCATATTTTGTCCTAATGTGCTTTCATATTTACATGTCACCATGTTTCCATTGGCTAGTACCTTAAAGTCAGATGTCTGTCAAGCAAACTGACCAGTGACAGAATTGCTTTGTGAGGTTTACATCTTTATGACATCAAATGCTTCACATGAAAAATGCAGTTCATTGTCAAAAATCAGCTATATTAGGAGAGTGAGAATTGTGTTTTAGCATCAATTACACACTAAATATGCTGTCATTGTGTATGTTTAATGGATGTCTTTCAGTTTTAAAGATAGACAGACGGATAGATAGATAGAAAGATAGAAAGATAGATAGATAGATAGATAGACAGACAGACAGACGGATTTCAACTGGAAGCAGTGCTTACATATTGCTTAATTTTTGGTGGTTATTAAATAGTATGGGTAGGCAAGAAAAGTGCATATATCTTTTATTAGCATAAACTTACCCAAATGCGCTCTTGCATATTTAAGGCATTCAAAGTAATAATATTTCACAGCATTAATACAGTTATGTACTAGACTGGACAATGGTAAGCAGAGCCAGTACTTATATCAACAATGGCCTTATCTGTGTGAAGTTTGTATGTTCTCCCTGTGTTTGCGTGGGTTTCCTCCGGGTGCTGTGGTTTCCTCCCACACTCCAAAAAACATACTGTTAGGTTAATTGGCTGCTATCAAAATTGACCCTAGTCTCTCCCTCTCTGTCTGTGTGTGAGTGTGTGTCTATATTAGGGAATTTAGACTGTAAGCTCCAATAGGGTAGGGACTGATGTGAATGGGTTCTCTGTACAGCGCTGCGCTATTAGTGACACTATATAAATAAATGATAATGAGGATGATGATGATATGTGTTTACTATGCCTATACACATAGCCAGCTTTCACACTTGATTGGCAGATTAATGCATCATTATTGCTAAGTTTGATAACAGTTGTCTAATACAGTGACACTGGTAGAGAAAACCACTATAGACATTCACATAAGCAGCTCTCATCATCATCATTTATGGCATAAGACTTCTTTAATTATACTAAGTTTTTGAGCAGGTCTGCATTATACTTAATTATATAAGGGAGATGTACTTTTAGTAAAAAGTAGCTCTCCAATTTCAAAAGTACATCAACGTAGTATTAATACTTAGATTTAAAGATTTTCTGGGATAAATGAATTACATTCCCAGCAGCCATCTCCCTTTGCCTCTATCTTATTGCATATTTTGTCCTAATGTGCTTTCATATTTACATGTCACCATGTTTCCATTGGCTAGTACCTTAAAGTCAGATGTCTGTCAAGCAAACTGACCAGTGACAGAATTGCTTTGTGAGGTTTACATCTTTATGACATCAAATGCTTCACATGAAAAATGCAGTTCATTGTCAAAAATCAGCTATATTAGGAGAGTGAGAATTGTGTTTTAGCATCAATTACACACTAAATATGCTGTCATTGTGTATGTTTAATGGATGTCTTTCAGTTTTAAAGATAGACAGACGGATAGATAGATAGAAAGATAGATAGATAGATAGATAGAAAGATAGATAGATAGATAGACAGACAGACTGATTTCAACTGGAAGCAGTGCTTACATATTGCTTAATTTTTGGTGGTTATTAAATAGTATGGGTAGGCAAGAAAAGTGCATATATCTTTTATTAGCATAAACTTACCCAAATGCGCTCTTGCATATTTAAGGCATTCAAAGTAATAATATTTCACAGCATTAATACAGTTATGTACTAGACTGGACAATGGTAAGCAGAGCCAGTACTTATATCAACAATGGCCTTATCTGTGTGAAGTTTGTATGTTCTCCCTGTGTTTGCGTGGGTTTCCTCCGGGTGCTGTGGTTTCCTCCCACACTCCAAAAAACATACTGTTAGGTTAATTGGCTGCTATCAAAATTGACCCTAGTCTCTCCCTCTCTGTCTGTGTGTGAGTGTGTGTCTATATTAGGGAATTTAGACTGTAAGCTCCAATAGGGTAGGGACTGATGTGAATGGGTTCTCTGTACAGCGCTGCGCTATTAGTGACACTATATAAATAAATGATAATGAGGATGATGATGATATGTGTTTACTATGCCTATACACATAGCCAGCTTTCACACTTGATTGGCAGATTAATGCATCATTATTGCTAAGTTTGATAACAGTTGTCTAATACAATGACACTGGTAGAGAAAACCACTATAGACATTCACATAAGCAGCTCTCATCATCATCATTTATTGCATAAGACTTCTTTAATTATACTAAGTTTTTGAGCAGGTCTGCATTATACTTAATTATATAAGGGAGATGTACTTTTAGTAAAAAGTAGCTCTCCAATTTCAAAAGTACATCAACGTAGTATTAATACTTAGATTTAAAGATTTTCTGGGATAAATGAAATACATTCCCAGCAGCCATCTCCCTTTGCCTCTATCTTATTGCATATTTTGTCCTAATGTGCTTTCATATTTACATGTCACCATGTTTCCATTGGCTAGTACCTTAAAGTCAGATGTCTGTCAAGCAAACTGACCAGTGACAGAATTGCTTTGTGAGGTTTACATCTTTATGACATCAAATGCTTCACATGAAAAATGCAGTTCATTGTCAAAAATCAGCTATATTAGGAGAGTGAGAATTGTGTTTTAGCATCAATTACACACTAAATATGCTGTCATTGTGTATGTTTAATGGATGTCTTTCAGTTTTAAAGATAGACAGACGGATAGATAGATAGAAAGATAGAAAGATAGATAGATAGATAGATAGACAGACAGACAGACTGATTTCAACTGGAAGCAGTGCTTACATATTGCTTAATTTTTGGTGGTTATTAAATAGTATGGGTAGGCAAGAAAAGTGCATATATCTTTTATTAGCATAAACTTACCCAAATGCGCTCTTGCATATTTAAGGCATTCAAAGTAATAATATTTCACAGCATTAATACAGTTATGTACTAGACTGGACAATGGTAAGCAGAGCCAGTACTTATATCAACAATGGCCTTATCTGTGTGAAGTTTGTATGTTCTCCCTGTGTTTGCGTGGGTTTCCTCCGGGTGCTGTGGTTTCCTCCCACACTCCAA
This sequence comes from Mixophyes fleayi, assembly GCF_038048845.1. Classification (NCBI taxonomy): domain Eukaryota; kingdom Metazoa; phylum Chordata; class Amphibia; order Anura; family Limnodynastidae; genus Mixophyes; species Mixophyes fleayi. The sequence goes on from NW_027448575.1 coordinate 167,738, forward strand.
AAAACATACTGTTAGGTTAATTGGCTGCTATCAAAATTGACCCTAGTCTCTCCCTCTCTGTCTGTGTGTGAGTGTGTGTCTATATTAGGGAATTTAGACTGTAAGCTCCAATAGGGTAGGGACTGATGTGAATGGGTTCTCTGTACAGCGCTGCGCTATTAGTGACACTATATAAATAAATGATAATGAGGATGATGATGATATGTGTTTACTATGCCTATACACATAGCCAGCTTTCACACTTGATTGGCAGATTAATGCATCATTATTGCTAAGTTTGATAACAGTTGTCTAATACAGTGACACTGGTAGAGAAAACCACTATAGACATTCACATAAGCAGCTCTCATCATCATTTATTGCATAAGACTTCTTTAATTATACTAAGTTTTTGAGCAGGTCTGCATTATACTTAATTATATAAGGGAGATGTACTTTTAGTAAAAAGTAGCTCTCCAATTTCAAAAGTACACCAACGTAGTATTAATACTTAGATTTAAAGATTTTCTGGGATAAATGAAATACATTCCCAGCAGCCATCTCCCTTTGCCTCTATCTTATTGCATATTTTGTCCTAATGTGCTTTCATATTTACATGTCACCATGTTTCCATTGGCTAGTACCTTAAAGTCAGATGTCTGTCAAGCAAACTGACCAGTGACAGAATTGCTTTGTGAGGTTTACATCTTTATGACATCAAATGCTTCACATGAAAAATGCAGTTCATTGTCAAAAATCAGCTATATTAGGAGAGTGAGAATTGTGTTTTAGCATCAATTACACACTAAATATGCTGTCATTGTGTATGTTTAATGGATGTCTTTCAGTTTTAAAGATAGACAGACGGATAGATAGATAGAAAGATAGAAAGATAGATAGATAGAAAGATAGATAGATAGATAGACAGACAGACAGACTGATTTCAACTGGAAGCAGTGCTTACATATTGCTTAATTTTTGGTGGTTATTAAATAGTATGGGTAGGCAAGAAAAGTGCATATATCTTTTATTAGCATAAACTTACCCAAATGCGCTCTTGCATATTTAAGGCATTCAAAGTAATAATATTTCACAGCATTAATACAGTTATGTACTAGACTGGACAATGGTAAGCAGAGCCAGTACTTATATCAACAATGGCCTTATCTGTGTGAAGTTTGTATGTTCTCCCTGTGTTTGCGTGGGTTTCCTCCGGGTGCTGTGGTTTCCTCCCACACTCCAAAAAACATACTGTTAGGTTAATTGGCTGCTATCAAAATTGACCCTAGTCTCTCCCTCTCTGTCTGTGTGTGAGTGTGTGTCTATATTAGGGAATTTAGACTGTAAGCTCCAATAGGGTAGGGACTGATGTGAATGGGTTCTCTGTACAGCGCTGCGCTATTAGTGACACTATATAAATAAATGATAATGAGGATGATGATGATATGTGTTTACTATGCCTATACACATAGCCAGCTTTCCCACTTGATTGGCAGATTAATGCATCATTATTGCTAAGTTTGATAACAGTTGTCTAATACAATGACACTGGTAGAGAAAACCACTATAGACATTCACATAAGCAGCTCTCATCATCATCATTTATTGCATAAGCCTTCTTTAATTATACTAAGTTTTTGAGCAGGTCTGCATTATACTTAATTATATAAGGGAGATGTACTTTTAGTAAAAAGTAGCTCTCCAATTTCAAAAGTACATCAACGTAGTATTAATACTTAGATTTAAAGATTTTCTGGGATAAATGAAATACATTCCCAGCAGCCATCTCCCTTTGCCTCTATCTTATTGCATATTTTGTCCTAATGTGCTTTCATATTTACATGTCACCATGTTTCCATTGGCTAGTACCTTAAAGTCAGATGTCTGTCAAGCAAACTGACCAGTGACAGAATTGCTTTGTGAGGTTTACATCTTTATGACATCAAATGCTTCACATGAAAAATGCAGTTCATTGTCAAAAATCAGCTATATTAGGAGAGTGAGAATTGTGTTTTAGCATCAATTACACACTAAATATGCTGTCATTGTGTATGTTTAATGGATGTCTTTCAGTTTTAAAGATAGACAGACGGATAGATAGAAAGATAGATAGATAGAAAGATAGATAGATAGACAGACAGACAGACTGATTTCAACTGGAAGCAGTGCTTACATATTGCTTAATTTTTGGTGGTTATTAAATAGTATGGGTAGGCAAGAAAAGTGCATATATCTTTTATTAGCATAAACTTACCCAAATGCGCTCTTGCATATTTAAGGCATTCAAAGTAATAATATTTCACAGCATTAATACAGTTATGTACTAGACTGGACAATGGTAAGCAGAGCCAGTACTTATATCAACAATGGCCTTATCTGTGTGAAGTTTGTATGTTCTCCCTGTGTTTGCGTGGGTTTCCTCCGGGTGCTGTGGTTTCCTCCCACACTCCAAAAAACATACTGTTAGGTTAATTGGCTGCTATCAAAATTGACCCTAGTCTCTCCCTCTCTGTCTGTGTGTGAGTGTGTGTCTATATTAGGGAATTTAGACTGTAAGCTCCAATAGGGTAGGGACTGATGTGAATGGGTTCTCTGTACAGCGCTGCGCTATTAGTGACACTATATAAATAAATGATAATGAGGATGATGATGATATGTGTTTACTATGCCTATACACATAGCCAGCTTTCACACTTGATTGGCAGATTAATGCATCATTATTGCTAAGTTTGATAACAGTTGTCTAATACAATGACACTGGTAGAGAAAACCACTATAGACATTCACATAAGCAGCTCTCATCATCATCATTTATTGCATAAGACTTCTTTAATTATACTAAGTTTTTGAGCAGGTCTGCATTATACTTAATTATATAAGGGAGATGTACTTTTAGTAAAAAGTAGCTCTCCAATTTCAAAAGTACATCAACGTAGTATTAATACTTAGATTTAAAGATTTTCTGGGATAAATGAAATACATTCCCAGCAGCCATCTCCCTTTGCCTCTATCTTATTGCATATTTTGTCCTAATGTGCTTTCATATTTACATGTCACCATGTTTCCATTGGCTAGTACCTTAAAGTCAGATGTCTGTCAAGCAAACTGACCAGTGACAGAATTGCTTTGTGAGGTTTACATCTTTATGACATCAAATGCTTCACATGAAAAATGCAGTTCATTGTCAAAAATCAGCTATATTAGGAGAGTGAGAATTGTGTTTTAGCATCAATTACACACTAAATATGCTGTCATTGTGTATGTTTAATGGATGTCTTTCAGTTTTAAAGATAGACAGACGGATAGATAGAAAGATAGATAGATAGAAAGATAGATAGATAGACAGACAGACAGACTGATTTCAACTGGAAGCAGTGCTTACATATTGCTTAATTTTTGGTGGTTATTAAATAGTATGGGTAGGCAAGAAAAGTGCATATATCTTTTATTAGCATAAACTTACCCAAATGCGCTCTTGCATATTTAAGGCATTCAAAGTAATAATATTTCACAGCATTAATACAGTTATGTACTAGACTGGACAATGGTAAGCAGAGCCAGTACTTATATCAACAATGGCCTTATCTGTGTGAAGTTTGTATGTTCTCCCTGTGTTTGCGTGGGTTTCCTCCGGGTGCTGTGGTTTCCTCCCACACTCCAAAAAACATACTGTTAGGTTAATTGGCTGCTATCAAAATTGACCCTAGTCTCTCCCTCTCTGTCTGTGTGTGAGTGTGTGTCTATATTAGGGAATTTAGACTGTAAGCTCCAATAGGGTAGGGACTGATGTGAATGGGTTCTCTGTACAGCGCTGCGCTATTAGTGACACTATATAAATAAATGATAATGAGGATGATGATGATATGTGTTTACTATGCCTATACACATAGCCAGCTTTCACACTTGATTGGCAGATTAATGCATCATTATTGCTAAGTTTGATAACAGTTGTCTAATACAATGACACTGGTAGAGAAAACCACTATAGACATTCACATAAGCAGCTCTCATCATCATCATTTATTGCATAAGACTTCTTTAATTATACTAAGTTTTTGAGCAGGTCTGCATTATACTTAATTATATAAGGGAGATGTACTTTTAGTAAAAAGTAGCTCTCCAATTTCAAAAGTACATCAACGTAGTATTAATACTTAGATTTAAAGATTTTCTGGGATAAATGAAATACATTCCCAGCAGCCATCTCCCTTTGCCTCTATCTTATTGCATATTTTGTCCTAATGTGCTTTCATATTTACATGTCACCATGTTTCCATTGGCTAGTACCTTAAAGTCAGATGTCTGTCAAGCAAACTGACCAGTGACAGAATTGCTTTGTGAGGTTTACATCTTTATGACATCAAATGCTTCACATGAAAAATGCAGTTCATTGTCAAAAATCAGCTATATTAGGAGAGTGAGAATTGTGCTTTAGCATCAATTACACACTAAATATGCTGTCATTGTGTATGTTTAATGGATGTCTTTCAGTTTTAAAGATAGACAGACGGATAGATAGATAGAAAGATAGAAAGATAGAAAGATAGATAGATAGATAGACAGACAGACAGACTGATTTCAACTGGAAGCAGTGCTTACATATTGCTTAATTTTTGGTGGTTATTAAATAGTATGGGTAGGCAAGAAAAGTGCATATATCTTTTATTAGCATAAACTTACCCAAATGCGCTCTTGCATATTTAAGGCATTCAAAGTAATAATATTTCACAGCATTAATACAGTTATGTACTAGACTGGACAATGGTAAGCAGAGCCAGTACTTATATCAACAATGGCCTTATCTGTGTGAAGTTTGTATGTTCTCCCTGTGTTTGCGTGGGTTTCCTCCGGGTGCTGTGGTTTCCTCCCACACTCCAAAAAACATACTGTTAGGTTAATTGGCTGCTATCAAAATTGACCCTAGTCTCTCCCTCTCTGTCTGTGTGTGAGTGTGTGTCTATATTAGGGAATTTAGACTGTAAGCTCCAATAGGGTAGGGACTGATGTGAATGGGTTCTCTGTACAGCGCTGCGCTATTAGTGACACTATATAAATAAATGATAATGAGGATGATGATGATATGTGTTTACTATGCCTATACACATAGCCAGCTTTCACACTTGATTGGCAGATTAATGCATCATTATTGCTAAGTTTGATAACAGTTGTCTAATACAATGACACTGGTAGAGAAAACCACTATAGACATTCACATAAGCAGCTCTCATCATCATCATTTATTGCATAAGACTTCTTTAATTATACTAAGTTTTTGAGCAGGTCTGCATTATACTTAATTATATAAGGGAGATGTACTTTTAGTAAAAAGTAGCTCTCCAATTTCAAAAGTACATCAACGTAGTATTAATACTTAGATTTAAAGATTTTCTGGGATAAATGAAATACATTCCCAGCAGCCATCTCCCTTTGCCTCTATCTTATTGCATATTTTGTCCTAATGTGCTTTCATATTTACATGTCACCATGTTTCCATTGGCTAGTACCTTAAAGTCAGATGTCTGTCAAGCAAACTGACCAGTGACAGAATTGCTTTGTGAGGTTTACATCTTTATGACATCAAATGCTTCACATGAAAAATGCAGTTCATTGTCAAAAATCAGCTATATTAGGAGAGTGAGAATTGTGTTTTAGCATCAATTACACACTAAATATGCTGTCATTGTGTATGTTTAATGGATGTCTTTCAGTTTTAAAGATAGACAGACCGATAGATAGATAGAAAGATAGAAAGATAGATAGATAGAAAGATAGATAGATAGATAGACAGACAGACAGACTGATTTCAACTGGAAGCAGTGCTTACATATTGCTTAATTTTTGGTGGTTATTAAATAGTATGGGTAGGCAAGAAAAGTGCATATATCTTTTATTAGCATAAACTTACCCAAATGCGCTCTTGCATATTTAAGGCATTCAAAGTAATAATATTTCACAGCATTAATACAGTTATGTACTAGACTGGACAATGGTAAGCAGAGCCAGTACTTATATCAACAATGGCCTTATCTGTGTGAAGTTTGTATGTTCTCCCTGTGTTTGCGTGGGTTTCCTCCGGGTGCTGTGGTTTCCTCCCACACTCCAAAAAACATACTGTTAGGTTAATTGGCTGCTATCAAAATTGACCCTAGTCTCTCCCTCTCTGTCTGTGTGTGAGTGTGTGTCTATATTAGGGAATTTAGACTGTAAGCTCCAATAGGGTAGGGACTGATGTGAATGGGTTCTCTGTACAGCGCTGCGCTATTAGTGACACTATATAAATAAATGATAATGAGGATGATGATGTGATAAAGAGTGCATAAATAATATATTATTTATGCTTAATTTTATAATATATAACAGAGATTCAGTCACAGTTGAATTAGCACACTAGCTTTGCACAAAATTAGCCATTCTGCCCCCCACCTGTGATTGTGGGTGGTAACTAAATACTTAAACAGGTTTTCAGCATTTTGTCTGTAATTAGCAAATGAAAGCCTATAGCCAGCTTCCAGACTGCGCCCACAAGAGGTGTTTAGTAGACAAAGAAATTAGCCTGGACACTTTCACTCCATGCTGGATTTCGGACTGATAGGTAATGTAGCTCCTAGGTGAACAGGCCTACTTAGGCCCTGACTAGTATGGAGTGTGCATGACATGAAAGGTGAGTGTGAGCATGTTATAATGTGTTGTTGAATGGAGGACATAAGATTGAATGATTATTTGTTGTAAGTGATATGAAAGTTTAAGTGAGAATGAAAGTTTGAATTGATTGGATTGATATGGACAGAGTTATATGGACAGAGTTACATAAATGCATGCCTGGTTGGGATAAATGAAAGCATTTGTGTTTATACATAGTTAATGCTGTGCTGTGACTTGTGGAGTGCTGTACTATACATAGTCTGGATCCTGGTTGGGATAAATGATAGCATTTGTGTTTGGATCGATTTGTTAGGCTTTGGGAATGGAGACGTTTGTGCTATGTGTGAAATATCAGGTGTTAAAATTGGCCAGTGGACATTGTGCGTTTACTGCTGATTATAGAGCTATTTGTGGTGGATTGGCTAAATACTGCTTGTAATGAGTAATGGGTCTGTACTGAGTTCACATTGTTTAGTAACTGTAATTGTTTAGTAGGCCTTGTGGGCCTACAAGCATGGCAAGTCAGCCATTTTGGATGGTGACTACATTGCATAGAAAGTGATGGATTAGGAAGTGATCAGATTGTGGTTAAGTGATCAGATTGTTAGATATGCATAGAAAGTGCAGGTTATGTTGGTTTATGCATAGAAAGTGTAGTAGTTTGAACTGGTTGAAACCATGTGCTTGAAAATGGCCGCTAGACTTTAAGTGAGGTATGTTTGTGGTCTGTATGGATTCTCCCCTCCCCCTTCACTACACAATGCACACACACACACACCTTTAGACAATAGTTAGTCAAAATACACACAATTACATATATATCTATATTACAGGCAATAAGTATGATATATATTGCACTAAAGCTATATTGTGTGTACAATATTGTTACGCTGTTTATTGTTCTATAATATAATACAACACACTTTAAACAAATCCTATATCTTGTCGTGATTATTCTTGAAACTTGTCGATATAAAGAAATATAAAAATGATATTTCATGGGTTAATTCAGAAATACCTTTTGCGAGGAGTTGTTAACGGTATTAAATGGTCATACATATATTTGCCAGTATATTAAGGAGATTGTAACCCAAAAAGGAGAAAAGGAAAATACTTTCCCAATGGCGAGCGCCAGCCCGAACTGTGTTTTTTTTTTATAATTTTCGTGAAGATATAGGGGTGAAATTACTGTTATATTGTAAACTTTTTTTTTTTGTTTGATAGAGGGGCGGGAACGAAGGTGGTAATATTTGTGTGATATTACCGTACGCCTTTTCTAGAAAGCGGTTTTGACAAGTAACATTGTTTCATCTGTGTCCTGAAAGATATATAATTAATTACAGCGAATCTAGATTATGATTTTTAATTTTCATAATGTGTTGGCAAATAGACGTTTAATAACGGGAGTTGTATGTATCTGTTGAACAATTCTGTATTTTTAGGTGTACTAAGATGGCTATTGCTTTGTCTTCACTTATAATACAGTGTAGTTGGAAGGACTTGTGTTTACTTAGCGGTTATATTTATAGTTTAAATCTGATTCTGTGGACTGGGGGGACAGATACTCAGGAGAAAATTCTTCCTTTTTTAATCCCCAGAATCAAATTTAGTTATAACTTCTCCTGTGGAAATTTATATTTTAATTAGGACTTTTTGCATAACCAAATTTGCAAGTTATGTGATAATTAGGGATCATTTTAATCACATAATAATTACACCTTGTCTACAGAATAGGTTTGGAGAGGTAGTTTTGGATACTTGGCGGTTTTTGTCAAGGGGTGTGTGATATCTGGGTAATATAGAACCCTGTCAAACAAAAGAATTACGGGAGTAGCGCTCACGGATTCTTAGCAGAAACGCATAAGCGTGAAAGCTGGGACACCCTGTCCTGTATTGTAGTGGTAGGAGGTGATTGTTTGGAAGATTGTGTAGAAAGATGTCTCTAAAGTACAACGGAGATGTCACGGGTGCGTATTATTCGACGTGACGAAAATAGCGAAAAAGGCGCAAATTGTATTATACGCCGATAGTTACTTTGGGTTGATACAATATTTTTATGTTATATGGATAGTTAATCCATAGAGGCATTCCGATATGTAACTTCTGTAGAAACACGCCTTTGTCAGTTGTTTAGTGGGTACGGCTACGGCGACACTTAAATTATGAGCGGATCATGCGCAATGGTTTCCCAGTAAAGCCATTATTAGCGATTTTGGCTGGGTGCAACCAGATCTGCAAAACGAATTTACCAATCATTATACGATTGAGAACAGCATTTCCACTCAGTAGACAGGGGGATACTCACACAAATTATTAACACACAAGTCTATAACATGGAACATATGGATTTTATTTTTTTAATTACTTTGGAAACTCGCAAAGTGTGGTATGTTTAACCTGTGTGTTTAACCCTGCTAAAACGTATAGTGATCACCAGTAGTAAGCTTATAATCAGGTTATGTATTGATAAGCTAGGTGTAATTACGTGGACCGTATCACAGGTCGCGGCAGGTAAAATATGAATATTTATATTATTCAAGATGCCACAGATGTAGTATGTCTAAATCAAGGTTTTTTAGTAAAGCAGGCCACAGGTAGGTATGTACATGGCTGCAAAAGACTTGATTTTAGATGGTAAAAAAAATATTACATTATAAATTCTGAGAAATAAGGTATTATATGTACTCAGAGCATTGAACACTTAATTGCCCTGGTAACATAAGTAATAGGGAATAATAAGTAAAATTTGGGTTTTGTCATTGGAGATAGTTGAATGTATGCAAGGAGACGTCCTTGCTGTTATGTCAACAAATGAAAATTGATTTAGCCCTTGCAATGTCTCAGATATATATGCATTTGTTTTAAAACTGTATATGAGGACATATGGGATAATAGAGAGGTGGTATTTAAAACCCTACTCATTTTAAAAACCCAGGTATATACAGGTAATTTATAATGGTATATTGTAAAGAACCAATAATATTGGTAACAGACACACTACCTAGTGGTTACAACTTACAAATATATATTGCAGCCCCTTCATCAGAGTTTGTACTCTGGAAATGGGCGGGATAAAATATAGATTTGATAATTTTACATGTCATTATTTTGGAGGTGTTTGGCAACATGTAGCATTAGAATTAATGAAACCCCTGGATAATGGTAATGTGTTTTATTGCCTAGGGATAAAAAGGTGGATCCTAATGCACAGTGGTATATGCCACTCAAAAATGTGACATGAAATTTCCACTTATGTAAGGTTACACAGCATCTGATAAATGCCATCAGAACTGTTATATCATTACATAAGGACTAGGTAGGAAAAAACACAATTGTATGTAGACATGGTAAACTAGAGTCAAGGAGAAACCCAGGGCATGAATATTAGTGCTTGTTGATGACAGACACAAATTTCTAAAGTTTGTGTTCATAAATACCCATAAAACCGAGTTAAATAAAATAAACCCCAGTGAGTAGTAGTTTTATTCACCAGGATCAGGGGGACTGATAAAACAAAATGGTGGTTTAGTGATTTTGTTGCATTAATCTTTGCTGGCCAGTAGGGGCAATAATGTGCCTAAATCAGTTTTCTTTCTTAGAGAGAGAACATCAGTAGTGGATATACAGATCCGTTACCCAGCAAAGATGGTTATGTACAAAATGTCTAATGCTTTTAAGTGTTTAAAGAGGTTCTTTAGAGGGACATTGCCATCACCAATATACTAAATGGGTAAATCTCTAAACATCGTGTGTCCTTGGAGATATGATTAGGTAAGATGACGTTATGTGACATAAATGTATTATGTATACTCACATTTCTTTCTGTCTCCACAGGTTACTAAGAACAGGATTCCTTTGTTTCTCCTTCCCAACTGATACATAGATCATTGGAAATGAGAAAAAGGGGGATAATGGTAATGCTAAGAAAGGTATAAAAATTTGAGTTTCCCAGGTACATGGAAACTTTGAAGGAATTTTTATGGTATTGTAATAAGATAAGTCAGTCTACAGATCCCTGGCGCCACCTAGTGGTCAAAAATATGTGAAGTTTGGTCCATAATACTCGCAAAGGACAGAAAAATGTTTGTTTTTTTCAAGTCCATAATGATGGTAACACCTGGAATGAAATTCGTAAGTCATCAGAGGGGACGGGATAGGATTCTTACCATGCTCGGAAGGGAGAATTCCCAGAAGAGTATTTTTGTTTTTCTTCCCATATTAGGAACCAAGAAGTGGACAGCTGCAGAGGATATCGAAATGCTACAAGTGGACCGGACGCAGGAACGACAGATGGGTAGGAAAAAGTAAAAATTTCAAAACAACTGATATTTTTATTTTCTTTCCTACAAGATGGATGAGAATTAAGACGGTGCCCAGCTGTAGCAGATGATATCCCTGACAGATGACACGAGATCCTGAGATGGTCGTTAAGGACACAGAATGGCAGGACTTGGACACAGAAGAGATCCAAACCAGATGTCAAAGATGACTGTACCCCACAAGACTTCCCCCCCATCGTACTTGGCGAAGATGATGACATCATGAAGAGACACCAAAGATGGAACAACCTTCGGATCTTAGATTTAATTGTTGAGGGATAATTTATTGGGGAGTACCTTGACATGTGTTGATTTTTTCTCCTAAGACAAGGTTTTTTCATCAGACATGGCAACGTAGGAGATCCATTAGCGTCTTCCCCCATTCTTTCTTGATATTTGTGCTAAAAATTGCCTTACCATAATTAATTCCAAACTCAAATATATATATTAATATGTAGCCTTATTGACCACCTGTTCACACACACTCATACATGTTACATACAATCACTAGGAACACTAGGGACACTGATAAGAGATGACAACAGATATCTGTCAGTCTAACTGTAATGACAGAAAACTGACATCAGGGGGAATGATAAAGAGTGCATAAATAATATATTATTTATGCTTAATTTTATAATATATAACAGAGATTCAGTCACAGTTGAATTAGCACACTAGCTTTGCACAAAATTAGCCATTCTGCCCCCCACCTGTGATTGTGGGTGGTAACTAAATACTTAAACAGGTTTTCAGCATTTTGTCTGTAATTAGCAAATGAAAGCCTATAGCCAGCTTCCAGACTGCGCCCACAAGAGGTGTTTAGTAGACAAAGAAATTAGCCTGGACACTTTCACTCCATGCTGGATTTCGGACTGATAGGTAATGTAGCTCCTAGGTGAACAGGCCTACTTAGGCCCTGACTAGTATGGAGTGTGCATGACATGAAAGGTGAGTGTGAGCATGTTATAATGTGTTGTTGAATGGAGGACATAAGATTGAATGATTATTTGTTGTAAGTGATATGAAAGTTTAAGTGAGAATGAAAGTTTGAATTGATTGGATTGATATGGACAGAGTTATATGGACAGAGTTACATAAATGCATGCCTGGTTGGGATAAATGAAAGCATTTGTGTTTATACATAGTTAATGCTGTGCTGTGACTTGTGGAGTGCTGTACTATACATAGTCTGGATCCTGGTTGGGATAAATGATAGCATTTGTGTTTGGATCGATTTGTTAGGCTTTGGGAATGGAGACGTTTGTGCTATGTGTGAAATATCAGGTGTTAAAATTGGCCAGTGGACATTGTGCGTTTACTGCTGATTATAGAGCTATTTGTGGTGGATTGGCTAAATACTGCTTGTAATGAGTAATGGGTCTGTACTGAGTTCACATTGTTTAGTAACTGTAATTGTTTAGTAGGCCTTGTGGGCCTACAAGCATGGCAAGTCAGCCATTTTGGATGGTGACTACATTGCATAGAAAGTGATGGATTAGGAAGTGATCAGATTGTGGTTAAGTGATCAGATTGTTAGATATGCATAGAAAGTGCAGGTTATGTTGGTTTATGCATAGAAAGTGTAGTAGTTTGAACTGGTTGAAACCATGTGCTTGAAAATGGCCGCTAGACTTTAAGTGAGGTATGTTTGTGGTCTGTATGGATTCTCCCCTCCCCCTTCACTACACAATGCACACACACACACACCTTTAGACAATAGTTAGTCAAAATACACACAATTACATATATATCTATATTACAGGCAATAAGTATGATATATATTGCACTAAAGCTATATTGTGTGTACAATATTGTTACGCTGTTTATTGTTCTATAATATAATACAACACACTTTAAACAAATCCTATATCTTGTCGTGATTATTCTTGAAACTTGTCGATATAAAGAAATATAAAAATGATATTTCATGGGTTAATTCAGAAATACCTTTTGCGAGGAGTTGTTAACGGTATTAAATGGTCATACATATATTTGCCAGTATATTAAGGAGATTGTAACCCAAAAAGGAGAAAAGGAAAATACTTTCACATGATGATATGTGTTTACTATGCCTATACACATAGCCAGCTTTCACACTTGATTGGCAGATTAATGCATCATTATTGCTAAGTTTGATAACAGTTGTCTAATACAGTGACACTGGTAGAGAAAACCACTATAGACATTCACATAAGCAGCTCTCATCATCATCATTTATGGCATAAGACTTCTTTAATTATACTAAGTTTTTGAGCAGGTCTGCATTATACTTAATTATATAAGGGAGATGTACTTTTAGTAAAAAGTAGCTCTCCAATTTCAAAAGTACATCAACGTAGTATTAATACTTAGATTTAAAGATTTTCTGGGATAAATGAAATACATTCCCAGCAGCCATCTCCCTTTGCCTCTATCTTATTGCATATTTTGTCCTAATGTGCTTTCATATTTACATGTCACCATGTTTCCATTGGCTAGTACCTTAAAGTCAGATGTCTGTCAAGCAAACTGACCAGTGACAGAATTGCTTTGTGAGGTTTACATCTTTATGACATCAAATGCTTCACATGAAAAATGCAGTTCATTGTCAAAAATCAGCTATATTAGGAGAGTGAGAATTGTGTTTTAGCATCAATTACACACTAAATATGCTGTCATTGTGTATGTTTAATGGATGTCTTTCAGTTTTAAAGATAGACAGACGGATAGATAGATAGAAAGATAGAAAGATAGATAGATAGAAAGATAGATAGATAGATAGATAGATAGACAGACAGACAGACTGATTTCAACTGGAAGCAGTGCTTACATATTGCTTAATTTTTGGTGGTTATTAAATAGTATGGGTAGGCAAGAAAAGTGCATATATCTTTTATTAGCATAAACTTACCCAAATGTGCTCTTGCATATTTAAGGCATTCAAAGTAATAATATTTCACAGCATTAATACAGTTATGTACTAGACTGGACAATGGTAAGCAGAGCCAGTACTTATATCAACAATGGCCTTATCTGTGTGAAGTTTGTATGTTCTCCCTGTGTTTGCGTGGGTTTCCTCCGGGTGCTGTGGTTTCCTCCCACACTCCAAAAAACATACTGTTAGGTTAATTGGCTGCTATCAAAATTGACCCTAGTCTCTCCCTCTCTGTCTGTGTGTGAGTGTGTGTCTATATTAGGGAATTTAGACTGTAAGCTCCAATAGGGTAGGGACTGATGTGAATGGGTTCTCTGTACAGCGCTGCGCTATTAGTGACACTATATAAATAAATGATAATGAGGATGATGATGATATGTGTTTACTATGCCTATACACATAGCCAGCTTTCACACTTGATTGGCAGATTAATGCATCATTATTGCTAAGTTTGATAACAGTTGTCTAATACAGTGACACTGGTAGAGAAAACCACTATAGACATTCACATAAGCAGCTCTCATCATCATCATTTATGGCATAAGCCTTCTTTAATTATACTAAGTTTTTGAGCAGGTCTGCATTATACTTAATTATATAAGGGAGATGTACTTTTAGTAAAAAGTAGCTCTCCAATTTCAAAAGTACATCAACGTAGTATTAATACTTAGATTTAAAGATTTTCTGGGATAAATGAAATACATTCCCAGCAGCCATCTCCCTTTGCCTCTATCTTATTGCATATTTTGTCCTAATGTGCTTTCATATTTACATGTCACCATGTTTCCATTGGCTAGTACCTTAAAGTCAGATGTCTGTCAAGCAAACTGACCAGTGACAGAATTGCTTTGTGAGGTTTACATCTTTATGACATCAAATGCTTCACATGAAAAATGCAGTTCATTGTCAGAAATCAGCTATATTAGGAGAGTGAGAATTGTGTTTTAGCATCAATTACACACTAAATATGCTGTCATTGTGTATGTTTAATGGATGTCTTTCAGTTTTAAAGATAGACAGACGGATAGATAGATAGAAAGATAGAAAGATAGATAGATAGAAAGATAGATAGATAGATAGACAGACAGACAGACTGATTTCAACTGGAAGCAGTGCTTACATATTGCTTAATTTTTGGTGGTTATTAAATAGTATGGGTAGGCAAGAAAAGTGCATATATCTTTTATTAGCATAAACTTACCCAAATGCGCTCTTGCATATTTAAGGCATTCAAAGTAATAATATTTCACAGCATTAATACAGTTATGTACTAGACTGGACAATGGTAAGCAGAGCCAGTACTTATATCAACAATGGCCTTATCTGTGTGAAGTTTGTATGTTCTCCCTGTGTTTGCGTGGGTTTCCTCCGGGTGCTGTGGTTTCCTCCCACACTCCAAAAAACATACTGTTAGGTTAATTGGCTGCTATCAAAATTGACCCTAGTCTCTCCCTCTCTGTCTGTGTGTGAGTGTGTGTCTATATTAGGGAATTTAGACTGTAAGCTCCAATAGGGTAGGGACTGATGTGAATGGGTTCTCTGTACAGCGCTGCGCTATTAGTGACACTATATAAATAAATGATAATGAGGATGATGATGATATGTGTTTACTATGCCTATACACATAGCCAGCTTTCACACTTGATTGGCAGATTAATGCATCATTATTGCTAAGTTTGATAACAGTTGTCTAATACAATGACACTGGTAGAGAAAACCACTATAGACATTCACATAAGCAGCTCTCATCATCATCATTTATTGCATAAGACTTCTTTAATTATACTAAGTTTTTGAGCAGGTCTGCATTATACTTAATTATATAAGGGAGATGTACTTTTAGTAAAAAGTAGCTCTCCAATTTCAAAAGTACATCAACGTAGTATTAATACTTAGATTTAAAGATTTTCTGGGATAAATGAAATACATTCCCAGCAGCCATCTCCCTTTGCCTCTATCTTATTGCATATTTTGTCCTAATGTGCTTTCATATTTACATGTCACCATGTTTCCATTGGCTAGTACCTTAAAGTCAGATGTCTGTCAAGCAAACTGACCAGTGACAGAATTGCTTTGTGAGGTTTACATCTTTATGACATCAAATGCTTCACATGAAAAATGCAGTTCATTGTCAAAAATCAGCTATATTAGGAGAGTGAGAATTGTGTTTTAGCATCAATTACACACTAAATATGCTGTCATTGTGTATGTTTAATGGATGTCTTTCAGTTTTAAAGATAGACAGACGGAAAGATAGATAGATAGAAAGATAGATAGATAGATAGACAGACAGACAGACTGATTTCAACTGGAAGCAGTGCTTACATATTGCTTAATTTTTGGTGGTTATTAAATAGTATGGGTAGGCAAGAAAAGTGCATATATCTTTTATTAGCATAAACTTACCCAAATGCGCTCTTGCATATTTAAGGCATTCAAAGTAATAATATTTCACAGCATTAATACAGTTATGTACTAGACTGGACAATGGTAAGCAGAGCCAGTACTTATATCAACAATGGCCTTATCTGTGTGAAGTTTGTATGTTCTCCCTGTGTTTGCGTGGGTTTCCTCCGGGTGCTGTGGTTTCCTCCCACACTCCAAAAAACATACTGTTAGGTTAATTGGCTGCTATCAAAATTGACCCTAGTCTCTCCCTCTCTGTCTGTGTGTGAGTGTGTGTCTATATTAGGGAATTTAGACTGTAAGCTCCAATAGGGTAGGGACTGATGTGAATGGGTTCTCTGTACAGCGCTGCGCTATTAGTGACACTATATAAATAAATGATAATGAGGATGATGATGATATGTGTTTACTATGCCTATACACATAGCCAGCTTTCACACTTGATTGGCAGATTAATGCATCATTATTGCTAAGTTTGATAACAGTTGTCTAATACAATGACACTGGTAGAGAAAACCACTATAGACATTCACATAAGCAGCTCTCATCATCATCATTTATTGCATAAGACTTCTTTAATTATACTAAGTTTTTGAGCAGGTCTGCATTATACTTAATTATATAAGGGAGATGTACTTTTAGTAAAAAGTAGCTCTCCAATTTCAAAAGTACATCAACGTAGTATTAATACTTAGATTTAAAGATTTTCTGGGATAAATGAAATACATTCCCAGCAGCCATCTCCCTTTGCCTCTATCTTATTGCATATTTTGTCCTAATGTGCTTTCATATTTACATGTCACCATGTTTCCATTGGCTAGTACCTTAAAGTCAGATGTCTGTCAAGCAAACTGACCAGTGACAGAATTGCTTTGTGAGGTTTACATCTTTATGACATCAAATGCTTCACATGAAAAATGCAGTTCATTGTCAAAAATCAGCTATATTAGGAGAGTGAGAATTGTGTTTTAGCATCAATTACACACTAAATATGCTGTCATTGTGTATGTTTAATGGATGTCTTTCAGTTTTAAAGATAGACAGACGGATAGATAGATAGAAAGATAGAAAGATAGATAGATAGAAAGATAGATAGATAGATAGACAGACAGACTGATTTCAACTGGAAGCAGTGCTTACATATTGCTTAATTTTTGGTGGTTATTAAATAGTATGGGTAGGCAAGAAAAGTGCATATATCTTTTATTAGCATAAACTTACCCAAATGCGCTCTTGCATATTTAAGGCATTCAAAGTAATAATATTTCACAGCATTAATACAGTTATGTACTAGACTGGACAATGGTAAGCAGAGCCAGTACTTATATCAACAATGGCCTTATCTGTGTGAAGTTTGTATGTTCTCCCTGTGTTTGCGTGGGTTTCCTCCGGGTGCTGTGGTTTCCTCCCACACTCCAAAAAACATACTGTTAGGTTAATTGGCTGCTATCAAAATTGACCCTAGTCTCTCCCTCTCTGTCTGTGTGTGAGTGTGTGTCTATATTAGGGAATTTAGACTGTAAGCTCCAATAGGGTAGGGACTGATGTGAATGGGTTCTCTGTACAGCGCTGCGCTATTAGTGACACTATATAAATAAATGATAATGAGGATGATGATGATATGTGTTTACTATGCCTATACACATAGCCAGCTTTCACACTTGATTGGCAGATTAATGCATCATTATTGCTAAGTTTGATAACAGTTGTCTAATACAATGACACTGGTAGAGAAAACCACTATAGACATTCACATAAGCAGCTCTCATCATCATCATTTATTGCATAAGACTTCTTTAATTATACTAAGTTTTTGAGCAGGTCTGCATTATACTTAATTATATAAGGGAGATGTACTTTTAGTAAAAAGTAGCTCTCCAATTTCAAAAGTACATCAACGTAGTATTAATACTTAGATTTAAAGATTTTCTGGGATAAATGAAATACATTCCCAGCAGCCATCTCCCTTTGCCTCTATCTTATTGCATATTTTGTCCTAATGTGCTTTCATATTTACATGTCACCATGTTTCCATTGGCTAGTACCTTAAAGTCAGATGTCTGTCAAGCAAACTGACCAGTGACAGAATTGCTTTGTGAGGTTTACATCTTTATGACATCAAATGCTTCACATGAAAAATGCAGTTCATTGTCAAAAATCAGCTATATTAGGAGAGTGAGAATTGTGTTTTAGCATCAATTACACACTAAATATGCTGTCATTGTGTATGTTTAATGGATGTCTTTCAGTTTTAAAGATAGACAGACGGATAGATAGATAGAAAGATAGAAAGATAGATAGATAGAAAGATAGATAGATAGATAGACAGACAGACTGATTTCAACTGGAAGCAGTGCTTACATATTGCTTAATTTTTGGTGGTTATTAAATAGTATGGGTAGGCAAGAAAAGTGCATATATCTTTTATTAGCATAAACTTACCCAAATGCGCTCTTGCATATTTAAGGCATTCAAAGTAATAATATTTCACAGCATTAATACAGTTATGTACTAGACTGGACAATGGTAAGCAGAGCCAGTACTTATATCAACAATGGCCTTATCTGTGTGAAGTTTGTATGTTCTCCCTGTGTTTGCGTGGGTTTCCTCCGGGTGCTGTGGTTTCCTCCCACACTCCAAAAAACATACTGTTAGGTTAATTGGCTGCTATCAAAATTGACCCTAGTCTCTCCCTCTGTGTCTGTGTGTGAGTGTGTGTCTATATTAGGGAATTTAGACTGTAAGCTCCAATAGGGTAGGGACTGATGTGAATGGGTTCTCTGTACAGCGCTGCGCTATTAGTGACACTATATAAATAAATGATAATGAGGATGATGATGATATGTGTTTACTATGCCTATACACATAGCCAGCTTTCACACTTGATTGGCAGATTAATGCATCATTATTGCTAAGTTTGATAACAGTTGTCTAATACAATGACACTGGTAGAGAAAACCACTATAGACATTCACATAAGCAGCTCTCATCATCATCATTTATTGCATAAGACTTCTTTAATTATACTAAGTTTTTGAGCAGGTCTGCATTATACTTAATTATATAAGGGAGATGTACTTTTAGTAAAAAGTAGCTCTCCAATTTCAAAAGTACATCAACGTAGTATTAATACTTAGATTTAAAGATTTTCTGGGATAAATGAAATACATTCCCAGCAGCCATCTCCCTTTGCCTCTATCTTATTGCATATTTTGTCCTAATGTGCTTTCATATTTACATGTCACCATGTTTCCATTGGCTAGTACCTTAAAGTCAGATGTCTGTCAAGCAAACTGACCAGTGACAGAATTGCTTTGTGAGGTTTACATCTTTATGACATCAAATGCTTCACATGAAAAATGCAGTTCATTGTCAAAAATCAGCTATATTAGGAGAGTGAGAATTGTGTTTTAGCATCAATTACACACTAAATATGCTGTCATTGTGTATGTTTAATGGATGTCTTTCAGTTTTAAAGATAGACAGACGGATAGATAGATAGAAAGATAGAAAGATAGATAGATAGAAAGATAGACAGACAGACAGACTGATTTCAACTGGAAGCAGTGCTTACATATTGCTTAATTTTTGGTGGTTATTAAATAGTATGGGTAGGCAAGAAAAGTGCATATATCTTTTATTAGCATAAACTTACCCAAATGCGCTCTTGCATATTTAAGGCATTCAAAGTAATAATATTTCACAGCATTAATACAGTTATGTACTAGACTGGACAATGGTAAGCAGAGCCAGTACTTATATCAACAATGGCCTTATCTGTGTGAAGTTTGTATGTTCTCCCTGTGTTTGCGTGGGTTTCCTCCGGGTGCTGTGGTTTCCTCCCACACTCCAAAAAACATACTGTTAGGTTAATTGGCTGCTATCAAAATTGACCCTAGTCTCTCCCTCTCTGTCTGTGTGTGAGTGTGTGTCTATATTAGGGAATTTAGACTGTAAGCTCCAATAGGGTAGGGACTGATGTGAATGGGTTCTCTGTACAGCGCTGCGCTATTAGTGACACTATATAAATAAATGATAATGAGGATGATGATGATATGTGTTTACTATGCCTATACACATAGCCAGCTTTCCCACTTGATTGGCAGATTAATGCATCATTATTGCTAAGTTTGATAACAGTTGTCTAATACAATGACACTGGTAGAGAAAACCACTATAGACATTCACATAAGCAGCTCTCATCATCATCATTTATTGCATAAGCCTTCTTTAATTATACTAAGTTTTTGAGCAGGTCTGCATTATACTTAATTATATAAGGGAGATGTACTTTTAGTAAAAAGTAGCTCTCCAATTTCAAAAGTACATCAACGTAGTATTAATACTTAGATTTAAAGATTTTCTGGGATAAATGAAATACATTCCCAGCAGCCATCTCCCTTTGCCTCTATCTTATTGCATATTTTGTCCTAATGTGCTTTCATATTTACATGTCACCATGTTTCCATTGGCTAGTACCTTAAAGTCAGATGTCTGTCAAGCAAACTGACCAGTGACAGAATTGCTTTGTGAGGTTTACATCTTTATGACATCAAATGCTTCACATGAAAAATGCAGTTCATTGTCAAAAATCAGCTATATTAGGAGAGTGAGAATTGTGTTTTAGCATCAATTACACACTAAATATGCTGTCATTGTGTATGTTTAATGGATGTCTTTCAGTTTTAAAGATAGACAGACGGATAGATAGATAGAAAGATAGAAAGATAGATAGATAGAAAGATAGATAGATAGATAGACAGACAGACAGACTGATTTCAACTGGAAGCAGTGCTTACATATTGCTTAATTTTTGGTGGTTATTAAATAGTATGGGTAGGCAAGAAAAGTGCATATATCTTTTATTAGCATAAACTTACCCAAATGCGCTCTTGCATATTTAAGGCATTCAAAGTAATAATATTTCACAGCATTAATACAGTTATGTACTAGACTGGACAATGGTAAGCAGAGCCAGTACTTATATCAACAATGGCCTTATCTGTGTGAAGTTTGTATGTTCTCCCTGTGTTTGCGTGGGTTTCCTCCGGGTGCTGTGGTTTCCTCCCACACTCCAAAAAACATACTGTTAGGTTAATTGGCTGCTATCAAAATTGACCCTAGTCTCTCCCTCTCTGTCTGTGTGTGAGTGTGTGTCTATATTAGGGAATTTAGACTGTAAGCTCCAATAGGGTAGGGACTGATGTGAATGGGTTCTCTGTACAGCGCTGCGCTATTAGTGACACTATATAAATAAATGATAATGAGGATGATGATGATATGTGTTTACTATGCCTATACACATAGCCAGCTTTCCCACTTGATTGGCAGATTAATGCATCATTATTGCTAAGTTTGATAACAGTTGTCTAATACAATGACACTGGTAGAGAAAACCACTATAGACATTCACATAAGCAGCTCTCATCATCATCATTTATTGCATAAGCCTTCTTTAATTATACTAAGTTTTTGAGCAGGTCTGCATTATACTTAATTATATAAGGGAGATGTACTTTTAGTAAAAAGTAGCTCTCCAATTTCAAAAGTACATCAACGTAGTATTAATACTTAGATTTAAAGATTTTCTGGGATAAATGAAATACATTCCCAGCAGCCATCTCCCTTTGCCTCTATCTTATTGCATATTTTGTCCTAATGTGCTTTCATATTTACATGTCACCATGTTTCCATTGGCTAGTACCTTAAAGTCAGATGTCTGTCAAGCAAACTGACCAGTGACAGAATTGCTTTGTGAGGTTTACATCTTTATGACATCAAATGCTTCACATGAAAAATGCAGTTCATTGTCAAAAATCAGCTATATTAGGAGAGTGAGAATTGTGTTTTAGCATCAATTACACACTAAATATGCTGTCATTGTGTATGTTTAATGGATGTCTTTCAGTTTTAAAGATAGACAGACGGATAGATAGATAGATAGATAGAAAGATAGAAAGATAGATAGATAGAAAGATAGATAGATAGATAGACAGACAGACAGACTGATTTCAACTGGAAGCAGTGCTTACATATTGCTTAATTTTTGGTGGTTATTAAATAGTATGGGTAGGCAAGAAAAGTGCATATATCTTTTATTAGCATAAACTTACCCAAATGCGCTCTTGCATATTTAAGGCATTCAAAGTAATAATATTTCACAGCATTAATACAGTTATGTACTAGACTGGACAATGGTAAGCAGAGCCAGTACTTATATCAACAATGGCCTTATCTGTGTGAAGTTTGTATGTTCTCCCTGTGTTTGCGTGGGTTTCCTCCGGGTGCTGTGGTTTCCTCCCACACTCCAAAAAACATACTGTTAGGTTAATTGGCTGCTATCAAAATTGACCCTAGTCTCTCCCTCTCTGTCTGTGTGTGAGTGTGTGTCTATATTAGGGAATTTAGACTGTAAGCTCCAATAGGGTAGGGACTGATGTGAATGGGTTCTCTGTACAGCGCTGCGCTATTAGTGACACTATATAAATAAATGATAATGAGGATGATGATGTGATAAAGAGTGCATAAATAATATATTATTTATGCTTAATTTTATAATATATAACAGAGATTCAGTCACAGTTGAATTAGCACACTAGCTTTGCACAAAATTAGCCATTCTGCCCCCCACCTGTGATTGTGGGTGGTAACTAAATACTTAAACAGGTTTTCAGCATTTTGTCTGTAATTAGCAAATGAAAGCCTATAGCCAGCTTCCAGACTGCGCCCACAAGAGGTGTTTAGTAGACAAAGAAATTAGCCTGGACACTTTCACTCCATGCTGGATTTCGGACTGATAGGTAATGTAGCTCCTAGGTGAACAGGCCTACTTAGGCCCTGACTAGTATGGAGTGTGCATGACATGAAAGGTGAGTGTGAGCATGTTATAATGTGTTGTTGAATGGAGGACATAAGATTGAATGATTATTTGTTGTAAGTGATATGAAAGTTTAAGTGAGAATGAAAGTTTGAATTGATTGGATTGATATGGACAGAGTTATATGGACAGAGTTACATAAATGCATGCCTGGTTGGGATAAATGAAAGCATTTGTGTTTATACATAGTTAATGCTGTGCTGTGACTTGTGGAGTGCTGTACTATACATAGTCTGGATCCTGGTTGGGATAAATGATAGCATTTGTGTTTGGATCGATTTGTTAGGCTTTGGGAATGGAGACGTTTGTGCTATGTGTGAAATATCAGGTGTTAAAATTGGCCAGTGGACATTGTGCGTTTACTGCTGATTATAGAGCTATTTGTGGTGGATTGGCTAAATACTGCTTGTAATGAGTAATGGGTCTGTACTGAGTTCACATTGTTTAGTAACTGTAATTGTTTAGTAGGCCTTGTGGGCCTACAAGCATGGCAAGTCAGCCATTTTGGATGGTGACTACATTGCATAGAAAGTGATGGATTAGGAAGTGATCAGATTGTGGTTAAGTGATCAGATTGTTAGATATGCATAGAAAGTGCAGGTTATGTTGGTTTATGCATAGAAAGTGTAGTAGTTTGAACTGGTTGAAACCATGTGCTTGAAAATGGCCGCTAGACTTTAAGTGAGGTATGTTTGTGGTCTGTATGGATTCTCCCCTCCCCCTTCACTACACAATGCACACACACACACACCTTTAGACAATAGTTAGTCAAAATACACACAATTACATATATATCTATATTACAGGCAATAAGTATGATATATATTGCACTAAAGCTATATTGTGTGTACAATATTGTTACGCTGTTTATTGTTCTATAATATAATACAACACACTTTAAACAAATCCTATATCTTGTCGTGATTATTCTTGAAACTTGTCGATATAAAGAAATATAAAAATGATATTTCATGGGTTAATTCAGAAATACCTTTTGCGAGGAGTTGTTAACGGTATTAAATGGTCATACATATATTTGCCAGTATATTAAGGAGATTGTAACCCAAAAAGGAGAAAAGGAAAATACTTTCACATGATGATATGTGTTTACTATGCCTATACACATAGCCAGCTTTCACACTTGATTGGCAGATTAATGCATCATTATTGCTAAGTTTGATAACAGTTGTCTAATACAGTGACACTGGTAGAGAAAACCACTATAGACATTCACATAAGCAGCTCTCATCATCATCATTTATGGCATAAGACTTCTTTAATTATACTAAGTTTTTGAGCAGGTCTGCATTATACTTAATTATATAAGGGAGATGTACTTTTAGTAAAAAGTAGCTCTCCAATTTCAAAAGTACATCAACGTAGTATTAATACTTAGATTTAAAGATTTTCTGGGATAAATGAAATACATTCCCAGCAGCTATCTCCCTTTGCCTCTATCTTATTGCATATTTTGTCCTAATGTGCTTTCATATTTACATGTCACCATGTTTCCATTGGCTAGTACCTTAAAGTCAGATGTCTGTCAAGCAAACTGACCAGTGACAGAATTGCTTTGTGAGGTTTACATCTTTATGACATCAAATGCTTCACATGAAAAATGCAGTTCATTGTCAAAAATCAGCTATATTAGGAGAGTGAGAATTGTGTTTTAGCATCAATTACACACTAAATATGCTGTCATTGTGTATGTTTAATGGATGTCTTTCAGTTTTAAAGATAGACAGACGGATAGATAGAAAGAAAGATAGAAAGATAGATAGATAGAAAGATAGATAGATAGACAGACAGACTGATTTCAACTGGAAGCAGTGCTTACATATTGCTTAATTTTTGGTGGTTATTAAATAGTATGGGTAGGCAAGAAAAGTGCATATATCTTTTATTAGCATAAACTTACCCAAATGCGCTCTTGCATATTTAAGGCATTCAAAGTAATAATATTTCACAGCATTAATACAGTTATGTACTAGACTGGACAATGGTAAGCAGAGCCAGTACTTATATCAACAATGGCCTTATCTGTGTGAAGTTTGTATGTTCTCCCTGTGTTTGCGTGGGTTTCCTCCCACACTCCAAAAAACATACTGTTAGGTTAATTGGCTGCTATCAAAATTGACCCTAGTCTCTCCCTCTCTGTCTGTGTGTGAGTGTGTGTCTATATTAGGGAATTTAGACTGTAAGCTCCAATAGGGTAGGGACTGATGTGAATGGGTTCTCTGTACAGCGCTGCGCTATTAGTGACACTATATAAATAAATGATAATGAGGATGATGATGATATGTGTTTACTATGCCTATACACATAGCCAGCTTTCACACTTGATTGGCAGATTAATGCATCATTATTGCTAAGTTTGATAACAGTTGTCTAATACAGTGACACTGGTAGAGAAAACCACTATAGACATTCACATAAGCAGCTCTCATCATCATCATTTATGGCATAAGACTTCTTTAATTATACTAAGTTTTTGAGCAGGTCTGCATTATACTTAATTATATAAGGGAGATGTACTTTTAGTAAAAAGTAGCTCTCCAATTTCAAAAGTACATCAACGTAGTATTAATACTTAGATTTAAAGATTTTCTGGGATAAATGAAATACATTCCCAGCAGCCATCTCCCTTTGCCTCTATCTTATTGCATATTTTGTCCTAATGTGCTTTCATATTTACATGTCACCATGTTTCCATTGGCTAGTACCTTAAAGTCAGATGTCTGTCAAGCAAACTGACCAGTGACAGAATTGCTTTGTGAGGTTTACATCTTTATGACATCAAATGCTTCACATGAAAAATGCAGTTCATTGTCAAAAATCAGCTATATTAGGAGAGTGAGAATTGTGCTTTAGCATCAATTACACACTAAATATGCTGTCATTGTGTATGTTTAATGGATGTCTTTCAGTTTTAAAGATAGACAGACGGATAGAAAGATAGAAAGATAGATAGATAGAAAGATAGATAGATAGATAGACAGACAGACAGACTGATTTCAACTGGAAGCAGTGCTTACATATTGCTTAATTTTTGGTGGTTATTAAATAGTATGGGTAGGCAAGAAAAGTGCATATATCTTTTATTAGCATAAACTTACCCAAATGCGCTCTTGCATATTTAAGGCATTCAAAGTAATAATATTTCACAGCATTAATACAGTTATGTACTAGACTGGACAATGGTAAGCAGAGCCAGTACTTATATCAACAATGGCCTTATCTGTGTGAAGTTTGTATGTTCTCCCTGTGTTTGCGTGGGTTTCCTCCGGGTGCTGTGGTTTCCTCCCACACTCCAAAAAACATACTGTTAGGTTAATTGGCTGCTATCAAAATTGACCCTAGTCTCTCCCTCTCTGTCTGTGTGTGAGTGTGTGTCTATATTAGGGAATTTAGACTGTAAGCTCCAATAGGGTAGGGACTGATGTGAATGGGTTCTCTGTACAGCGCTGCGCTATTAGTGACACTATATAAATAAATGATAATGAGGATGATGATGATATGTGTTTACTATGCCTATACACATAGCCAGCTTTCACACTTGATTGGCAGATTAATGCATCATTATTGCTAAGTTTGATAACAGTTGTCTAATACAATGACACTGGTAGAGAAAACCACTATAGACATTCACATAAGCAGCTCTCATCATCATCATTTATTGCATAAGACTTCTTTAATTATACTAAGTTTTTGAGCAGGTCTGCATTATACTTAATTATATAAGGGAGATGTACTTTTAGTAAAAAGTAGCTCTCCAATTTCAAAAGTACATCAACGTAGTATTAATACTTAGATTTAAAGATTTTCTGGGATAAATGAAATACATTCCCAGCAGCCATCTCCCTTTGCCTCTATCTTATTGCATATTTTGTCCTAATGTGCTTTCATATTTACATGTCACCATGTTTCCATTGGCTAGTACCTTAAAGTCAGATGTCTGTCAAGCAAACTGACCAGTGACAGAATTGCTTTGTGAGGTTTACATCTTTATGACATCAAATGCTTCACATGAAAAATGCAGTTCATTGTCAAAAATCAGCTATATTAGGAGAGTGAGAATTGTGTTTTAGCATCAATTACACACTAAATATGCTGTCATTGTGTATGTTTAATGGATGTCTTTCAGTTTTAAAGATAGACAGACCGATAGATAGATAGATAGAAAGATAGAAAGATAGATAGATAGAAAGATAGATAGATAGATAGATAGATAGATAGACAGACAGACAGACTGATTTCAACTGGAAGCAGTGCTTACATATTGCTTAATTTTTGGTGGTTATTAAATAGTATGGGTAGGCAAGAAAAGTGCATATATCTTTTATTAGCATAAACTTACCCAAATGCGCTCTTGCATATTTAAGGCATTCAAAGTAATAATATTTCACAGCATTAATACAGTTATGTACTAGACTGGACAATGGTAAGCAGAGCCAGTACTTATATCAACAATGGCCTTATCTGTGTGAAGTTTGTATGTTCTCCCTGTGTTTGCGTGGGTTTCCTCCGGGTGCTGTGGTTTCCTCCCACACTCCAAAAAACATACTGTTAGGTTAATTGGCTGCTATCAAAATTGACCCTAGTCTCTCCCTCTCTGTCTGTGTGTGAGTGTGTGTCTATATTAGGGAATTTAGACTGTAAGCTCCAATAGGGTAGGGACTGATGTGAATGGGTTCTCTGTACAGCGCTGCGCTATTAGTGACACTATATAAATAAATGATAATGAGGATGATGATGATATGTGTTTACTATGCCTATACACATAGCCAGCTTTCACACTTGATTGGCAGATTAATGCATCATTATTGCTAAGTTTGATAACAGTTGTCTAATACAGTGACACTGGTAGAGAAAACCACTATAGACATTCACATAAGCAGCTCTCATCATCATCATTTATGGCATAAGACTTCTTTAATTATACTAAGTTTTTGAGCAGGTCTGCATTATACTTAATTATATAAGGGAGATGTACTTTTAGTAAAAAGTAGCTCTCCAATTTCAAAAGTACATCAACGTAGTATTAATACTTAGATTTAAAGATTTTCTGGGATAAATGAAATACATTCCCAGCAGCCATCTCCCTTTGCCTCTATCTTATTGCATATTTTGTCCTAATGTGCTTTCATATTTACATGTCACCATGTTTCCATTGGCTAGTACCTTAAAGTCAGATGTCTGTCAAGCAAACTGACCAGTGACAGAATTGCTTTGTGAGGTTTACATCTTTATGACATCAAATGCTTCACATGAAAAATGCAGTTCATTGTCAAAAATCAGCTATATTAGGAGAGTGAGAATTGTGCTTTAGCATCAATTACACACTAAATATGCTGTCATTGTGTATGTTTAATGGATGTCTTTCAGTTTTAAAGATAGACAGACGGATAGAAAGATAGAAAGATAGATAGATAGAAAGATAGATAGATAGATAGACAGACAGACAGACTGATTTCAACTGGAAGCAGTGCTTACATATTGCTTAATTTTTGGTGGTTATTAAATAGTATGGGTAGGCAAGAAAAGTGCATATATCTTTTATTAGCATAAACTTACCCAAATGCGCTCTTGCATATTTAAGGCATTCAAAGTAATAATATTTCACAGCATTAATACAGTTATGTACTAGACTGGACAATGGTAAGCAGAGCCAGTACTTATATCAACAATGGCCTTATCTGTGTGAAGTTTGTATGTTCTCCCTGTGTTTGCGTGGGTTTCCTCCGGGTGCTGTGGTTTCCTCCCACACTCCAAAAAACATACTGTTAGGTTAATTGGCTGCTATCAAAATTGACCCTAGTCTCTCCCTCTCTGTCTGTGTGTGAGTGTGTGTCTATATTAGGGAATTTAGACTGTAAGCTCCAATAGGGTAGGGACTGATGTGAATGGGTTCTCTGTACAGCGCTGCGCTATTAGTGACACTATATAAATAAATGATAATGAGGATGATGATGATATGTGTTTACTATGCCTATACACATAGCCAGCTTTCACACTTGATTGGCAGATTAATGCATCATTATTGCTAAGTTTGATAACAGTTGTCTAATACAATGACACTGGTAGAGAAAACCACTATAGACATTCACATAAGCAGCTCTCATCATCATCATTTATTGCATAAGACTTCTTTAATTATACTAAGTTTTTGAGCAGGTCTGCATTATACTTAATTATATAAGGGAGATGTACTTTTAGTAAAAAGTAGCTCTCCAATTTCAAAAGTACATCAACGTAGTATTAATACTTAGATTTAAAGATTTTCTGGGATAAATGAAATACATTCCCAGCAGCCATCTCCCTTTGCCTCTATCTTATTGCATATTTTGTCCTAATGTGCTTTCATATTTACATGTCACCATGTTTCCATTGGCTAGTACCTTAAAGTCAGATGTCTGTCAAGCAAACTGACCAGTGACAGAATTGCTTTGTGAGGTTTACATCTTTATGACATCAAATGCTTCACATGAAAAATGCAGTTCATTGTCAAAAATCAGCTATATTAGGAGAGTGAGAATTGTGTTTTAGCATCAATTACACACTAAATATGCTGTCATTGTGTATGTTTAATGGATGTCTTTCAGTTTTAAAGATAGACAGACCGATAGATAGATAGATAGAAAGATAGAAAGATAGATAGATAGAAAGATAGATAGATAGATAGATAGATAGATAGACAGACAGACAGACTGATTTCAACTGGAAGCAGTGCTTACATATTGCTTAATTTTTGGTGGTTATTAAATAGTATGGGTAGGCAAGAAAAGTGCATATATCTTTTATTAGCATAAACTTACCCAAATGCGCTCTTGCATATTTAAGGCATTCAAAGTAATAATATTTCACAGCATTAATACAGTTATGTACTAGACTGGACAATGGTAAGCAGAGCCAGTACTTATATCAACAATGGCCTTATCTGTGTGAAGTTTGTATGTTCTCCCTGTGTTTGCGTGGGTTTCCTCCGGGTGCTGTGGTTTCCTCCCACACTCCAAAAAACATACTGTTAGGTTAATTGGCTGCTATCAAAATTGACCCTAGTCTCTCCCTCTCTGTCTGTGTGTGAGTGTGTGTCTATATTAGGGAATTTAGACTGTAAGCTCCAATAGGGTAGGGACTGATGTGAATGGGTTCTCTGTACAGCGCTGCGCTATTAGTGACACTATATAAATAAATGATAATGAGGATGATGATGATATGTGTTTACTATGCCTATACACATAGCCAGCTTTCACACTTGATTGGCAGATTAATGCATCATTATTGCTAAGTTTGATAACAGTTGTCTAATACAGTGACACTGGTAGAGAAAACCACTATAGACATTCACATAAGCAGCTCTCATCATCATCATTTATGGCATAAGACTTCTTTAATTATACTAAGTTTTTGAGCAGGTCTGCATTATACTTAATTATATAAGGGAGATGTACTTTTAGTAAAAAGTAGCTCTCCAATTTCAAAAGTACATCAACGTAGTATTAATACTTAGATTTAAAGATTTTCTGGGATAAATGAAATACATTCCCAGCAG
Organism: Mixophyes fleayi; assembly: GCF_038048845.1. NCBI lineage: Eukaryota > Metazoa > Chordata > Amphibia > Anura > Limnodynastidae > Mixophyes > Mixophyes fleayi. The sequence goes on from NW_027448575.1 coordinate 198,430, forward strand.
CCATCTCCCTTTGCCTCTATCTTATTGCATATTTTGTCCTAATGTGCTTTCATATTTACATGTCACCATGTTTCCATTGGCTAGTACCTTAAAGTCAGATGTCTGTCAAGCAAACTGACCAGTGACAGAATTGCTTTGTGAGGTTTACATCTTTATGACATCAAATGCTTCACATGAAAAATGCAGTTCATTGTCAAAAATCAGCTATATTAGGAGAGTGAGAATTGTGTTTTAGCATCAATTACACACTAAATATGCTGTCATTGTGTATGTTTAATGGATGTCTTTCAGTTTTAAAGATAGACAGACGGATAGATAGATAGATAGAAAGATAGAAAGATAGAAAGATAGAAAGATAGAAAGATAGAAAGATAGATAGATAGATAGATAGAAAGATAGATAGATAGATAGATAGATAGATAGATAGACAGACAGACAGACTGATTTCAACTGGAAGCAGTGCTTACATATTGCTTAATTCTTGGTGGTTATTAAATAGTATGGGTAGGCAAGAAAAGTGCATATATCTTTTATTAGCATAAACTTACCCAAATGCGCTCTTGCATATTTAAGGCATTCAAAGTAATAATATTTCACAGCATTAATACAGTTATGTACTAGACTGGACAATGGTAAGCAGAGCCAGTACTTATATCAACAATGGCCTTATCTGTGTGAAGTTTGTATGTTCTCCCTGTGTTTGCGTGGGTTTCCTCCGGGTGCTGTGGTTTCCTCCCACACTCCAAAAAACATACTGTTAGGTTAATTGGCTGCTATCAAAATTGACCCTAGTCTCTCCCTCTCTGTCTGTGTGTGAGTGTGTGTCTATATTAGGGAATTTAGACTGTAAGCTCCAATAGGGTAGGGACTGATGTGAATGGGTTCTCTGTACAGCGCTGCGCTATTAGTGACACTATATAAATAAATGATAATGAGGATGATGATGATATGTGTTTACTATGCCTATACACATAGCCAGCTTTCACACTTGATTGGCAGATTAATGCATCATTATTGCTAAGTTTGATAACAGTTGTCTAATACAATGACACTGGTAGAGAAAACCACTATAGACATTCACATAAGCAGCTCTCATCATCATCATTTATTGCATAAGACTTCTTTAATTATACTAAGTTTTTGAGCAGGTCTGCATTATACTTAATTATATAAGGGAGATGTACTTTTAGTAAAAAGTAGCTCTCCAATTTCAAAAGTACATCAACGTAGTATTAATACTTAGATTTAAAGATTTTCTGGGATAAATGAAATACATTCCCAGCAGCCATCTCCCTTTGCCTCTATCTTATTGCATATTTTGTCCTAATGTGCTTTCATATTTACATGTCACCATGTTTCCATTGGCTAGTACCTTAAAGTCAGATGTCTGTCAAGCAAACTGACCAGTGACAGAATTGCTTTGTGAGGTTTACATCTTTATGACATCAAATGCTTCACATGAAAAATGCAGTTCATTGTCAAAAATCAGCTATATTAGGAGAGTGAGAATTGTGTTTTAGCATCAATTACACACTAAATATGCTGTCATTGTGTATGTTTAATGGATGTCTTTCAGTTTTAAAGATAGACAGACCGATAGATAGATAGATAGAAAGATAGAAAGATAGATAGATAGAAAGATAGATAGATAGATAGACAGACAGACAGACTGATTTCAACTGGAAGCAGTGCTTACATATTGCTTAATTTTTGGTGGTTATTAAATAGTATGGGTAGGCAAGAAAAGTGCATATATCTTTTATTAGCATAAACTTACCCAAATGCGCTCTTGCATATTTAAGGCATTCAAAGTAATAATATTTCACAGCATTAATACAGTTATGTACTAGACTGGACAATGGTAAGCAGAGCCAGTACTTATATCAACAATGGCCTTATCTGTGTGAAGTTTGTATGTTCTCCCTGTGTTTGCGTGGGTTTCCTCCGGGTGCTGTGGTTTCCTCCCACACTCCAAAAAACATACTGTTAGGTTAATTGGCTGCTATCAAAATTGACCCTAGTCTCTCCCTCTCTGTCTGTGTGTGAGTGTGTGTCTATATTAGGGAATTTAGACTGTAAGCTCCAATAGGGTAGGGACTGATGTGAATGGGTTCTCTGTACAGCGCTGCGCTATTAGTGACACTATATAAATAAATGATAATGAGGATGATGATGATATGTGTTTACTATGCCTATACACATAGCCAGCTTTCACACTTGATTGGCAGATTAATGCATCATTATTGCTAAGTTTGATAACAGTTGTCTAATACAGTGACACTGGTAGAGAAAACCACTATAGACATTCACATAAGCAGCTCTCATCATCATCATTTATGGCATAAGACTTCTTTAATTATACTAAGTTTTTGAGCAGGTCTGCATTATACTTAATTATATAAGGGAGATGTACTTTTAGTAAAAAGTAGCTCTCCAATTTCAAAAGTACATCAACGTAGTATTAATACTTAGATTTAAAGATTTTCTGGGATAAATGAAATACATTCCCAGCAGCCATCTCCCTTTGCCTCTATCTTATTGCATATTTTGTCCTAATGTGCTTTCATATTTACATGTCACCATGTTTCCATTGGCTAGTACCTTAAAGTCAGATGTCTGTCAAGCAAACTGACCAGTGACAGAATTGCTTTGTGAGGTTTACATCTTTATGACATCAAATGCTTCACATGAAAAATGCAGTTCATTGTCAAAAATCAGCTATATTAGGAGAGTGAGAATTGTGTTTTAGCATCAATTACACACTAAATATGCTGTCATTGTGTATGTTTAATGGATGTCTTTCAGTTTTAAAGATAGACAGACGGATAGATAGATAGAAAGATAGAAAGATAGAAAGATAGAAAGATAGAAAGATAGATAGATAGAAAGATAGATAGATAGATAGACAGACAGACAGACTGATTTCAACTGGAAGCAGTGCTTACATATTGCTTAATTTTTGGTGGTTATTAAATAGTATGGGTAGGCAAGAAAAGTGCATATATCTTTTATTAGCATAAACTTACCCAAATGCGCTCTTGCATATTTAAGGCATTCAAAGTAATAATATTTCACAGCATTAATACAGTTATGTACTAGACTGGACAATGGTAAGCAGAGCCAGTACTTATATCAACAATGGCCTTATCTGTGTGAAGTTTGTATGTTCTCCCTGTGTTTGCGTGGGTTTCCTCCGGGTGCTGTGGTTTCCTCCCACACTCCAAAAAACATACTGTTAGGTTAATTGGCTGCTATCAAAATTGACCCTAGTCTCTCCCTCTCTGTCTGTGTGTGAGTGTGTGTCTATATTAGGGAATTTAGACTGTAAGCTCCAATAGGGTAGGGACTGATGTGAATGGGTTCTCTGTACAGCGCTGCGCTATTAGTGACACTATATAAATAAATGATAATGAGGATGATGATGATATGTGTTTACTATGCCTATACACATAGCCAGCTTTCACACTTGATTGGCAGATTAATGCATCATTATTGCTAAGTTTGATAACAGTTGTCTAATACAGTGACACTGGTAGAGAAAACCACTATAGACATTCACATAAGCAGCTCTCATCATCATCATTTATGGCATAAGACTTCTTTAATTATACTAAGTTTTTGAGCAGGTCTGCATTATACTTAATTATATAAGGGAGATGTACTTTTAGTAAAAAGTAGCTCTCCAATTTCAAAAGTACATCAACGTAGTATTAATACTTAGATTTAAAGATTTTCTGGGATAAATGAAATACATTCCCAGCAGCCATCTCCCTTTGCCTCTATCTTATTGCATATTTTGTCCTAATGTGCTTTCATATTTACATGTCACCATGTTTCCATTGGCTAGTACCTTAAAGTCAGATGTCTGTCAAGCAAACTGACCAGTGACAGAATTGCTTTGTGAGGTTTACATCTTTATGACATCAAATGCTTCACATGAAAAATGCAGTTCATTGTCAAAAATCAGCTATATTAGGAGAGTGAGAATTGTGTTTTAGCATCAATTACACACTAAATATGCTGTCATTGTGTATGTTTAATGGATGTCTTTCAGTTTTAAAGATAGACAGA
>NW_027448575.1:205000-207500 GCF_038048845.1 Mixophyes fleayi
GATAGAAAGATAGATAGATAGAAAGATAGAAAGATAGATAGATAGATAGATAGATAGATAGATAGATAGACAGACAGACAGACTGATTTCAACTGGAAGCAGTGCTTACATATTGCTAAATTTTTGGTGGTTATTAAATAGTATGGGTAGGCAAGAAAAGTGCATATATCTTTTATTAGCATAAACTTACCCAAATGCGCTCTTGCATATTTAAGGCATTCAAAGTAATAATATTTCACAGCATTAATACAGTTATGTACTAGACTGGACAATGGTAAGCAGAGCCAGTACTTATATCAACAATGGCCTTATCTGTGTGAAGTTTGTATGTTCTCCCTGTGTTTGCGTGGGTTTCCTCCCACACTCCAAAAAACATACTGTTAGGTTAATTGGCTGCTATCAAAATTGACCCTAGTCTCTCCCTCTCTGTCTGTGTGTGAGTGTGTGTCTATATTAGGGAATTTAGACTGTAAGCTCCAATAGGGTAGGGACTGATGTGAATGGGTTCTCTGTACAGCGCTGCGCTATTAGTGACACTATATAAATAAATGATAATGAGGATGATGATGATATGTGTTTACTATGCCTATACACATAGCCAGCTTTCACACTTGATTGGCAGATTAATGCATCATTATTGCTAAGTTTGATAACAGTTGTCTAATACAGTGACACTGGTAGAGAAAACCACTATAGACATTCACATAAGCAGCTCTCATCATCATCATTTATGGCATAAGACTTCTTTAATTATACTAAGTTTTTGAGCAGGTCTGCATTATACTTAATTATATAAGGGAGATGTACTTTTAGTAAAAAGTAGCTCTCCAATTTCAAAAGTACATCAACGTAGTATTAATACTTAGATTTAAAGATTTTCTGGGATAAATGAAATACATTCCCAGCAGCCATCTCCCTTTGCCTCTATCTTATTGCATATTTTGTCCTAATGTGCTTTCATATTTACATGTCACCATGTTTCCATTGGCTAGTACCTTAAAGTCAGATGTCTGTCAAGCAAACTGACCAGTGACAGAATTGCTTTGTGAGGTTTACATCTTTATGACATCAAATGCTTCACATGAAAAATGCAGTTCATTGTCAAAAATCAGCTATATTAGGAGAGTGAGAATTGTGTTTTAGCATCAATTACACACTAAATATGCTGTCATTGTGTATGTTTAATGGATGTCTTTCAGTTTTAAAGATAGACAGACGGATAGATAGATAGAAAGATAGAAAGATAGATAGATAGAAAGATAGAAAGATAGATAGATAGATAGACAGACAGACAGACTGATTTCAACTGGAAGCAGTGCTTACATATTGCTTAATTTTTGGTGGTTATTAAATAGTATGGGTAGGCAAGAAAAGTGCATATATCTTTTATTAGCATAAACTTACCCAAATGCGCTCTTGCATATTTAAGGCATTCAAAGTAATAATATTTCACAGCATTAATACAGTTATGTACTAGACTGGACAATGGTAAGCAGAGCCAGTACTTATATCAACAATGGCCTTATCTGTGTGAAGTTTGTATGTTCTCCCTGTGTTTGCGTGGGTTTCCTCCGGGTGCTGTGGTTTCCTCCCACACTCCAAAAAACATACTGTTAGGTTAATTGACTGCTATCAAAATTGACCCTAGTCTCTCCCTCTCTGTCTGTGTGTGAGTGTGTGTCTATATTAGGGAATTTAGACTGTAAGCTCCAATAGGGTAGGGACTGATGTGAATGGGTTCTCTGTACAGCGCTGCGCTATTAGTGACACTATATAAATAAATGATAATGAGGATGATGATGATATGTGTTTACTATGCCTATACACATAGCCAGCTTTCACACTTGATTGGCAGATTAATGCATCATTATTGCTAAGTTTGATAACAGTTGTCTAATACAGTGACACTGGTAGAGAAAACCACTATAGACATTCACATAAGCAGCTCTCATCATCATCATTTATGGCATAAGACTTCTTTAATTATACTAAGTTTTTGAGCAGGTCTGCATTATACTTAATTATATAAGGGAGATGTACTTTTAGTAAAAAGTAGCTCTCCAATTTCAAAAGTACATCAACGTAGTATTAATACTTAGATTTAAAGATTTTCTGGGATAAATGAAATACATTCCCAGCAGCCATCTCCCTTTGCCTCTATCTTATTGCATATTTTGTCCTAATGTGCTTTCATATTTACATGTCACCATGTTTCCATTGGCTAGTACCTTAAAGTCAGATGTCTGTCAAGCAAACTGACCAGTGACAGAATTGCTTTGTGAGGTTTACATCTTTATGACATCAAATGCTTCACATGAAAAATGCAGTTCATTGTCAAAAATCAGCTATATTAGGAGAGTGAGAATTGTGTTTTAGCATCAATTACACACTAAATATGCTGTCATTGTGTATGTTTAATGGATGTCTTTCAGTTTTAAAGATAGACAGACCGATAGATAGAAAGATAGAAAGATAGAAAGATAGAAAGATAGAAAGATAG
>NW_027448575.1:212500-263070 GCF_038048845.1 Mixophyes fleayi
AAAAGTGCATATATCTTTTATTAGCATAAACTTACCCAAATGCGCTCTTGCATATTTAAGGCATTCAAAGTAATAATATTTCACAGCATTAATACAGTTATGTACTAGACTGGACAATGGTAAGCAGAGCCAGTACTTATATCAACAATGGCCTTATCTGTGTGAAGTTTGTATGTTCTCCCTGTGTTTGCGTGGGTTTCCTCCGGGTGCTGTGGTTTCCTCCCACACTCCAAAAAACATACTGTTAGGTTAATTGGCTGCTATCAAAATTGACCCTAGTCTCTCCCTCTCTGTCTGTGTGTGAGTGTGTGTCTATATTAGGGAATTTAGACTGTAAGCTCCAATAGGGTAGGGACTGATGTGAATGGGTTCTCTGTACAGCGCTGCGCTATTAGTGACACTATATAAATAAATGATAATGAGGATGATGATGTGATAAAGAGTGCATAAATAATATATTATTTATGCTTAATTTTATAATATATAACAGAGATTCAGTCACAGTTGAATTAGCACACTAGCTTTGCACAAAATTAGCCATTCTGCCCCCCACCTGTGATTGTGGGTGGTAACTAAATACTTAAACAGGTTTTCAGCATTTTGTCTGTAATTAGCAAATGAAAGCCTATAGCCAGCTTCCAGACTGCGCCCACAAGAGGTGTTTAGTAGACAAAGAAATTAGCCTGGACACTTTCACTCCATGCTGGATTTCGGACTGATAGGTAATGTAGCTCCTAGGTGAACAGGCCTACTTAGGCCCTGACTAGTATGGAGTGTGCATGACATGAAAGGTGAGTGTGAGCATGTTATAATGTGTTGTTGAATGGAGGACATAAGATTGAATGATTATTTGTTGTAAGTGATATGAAAGTTTAAGTGAGAATGAAAGTTTGAATTGATTGGATTGATATGGACAGAGTTATATGGACAGAGTTACATAAATGCATGCCTGGTTGGGATAAATGAAAGCATTTGTGTTTATACATAGTTAATGCTGTGCTGTGACTTGTGGAGTGCTGTACTATACATAGTCTGGATCCTGGTTGGGATAAATGATAGCATTTGTGTTTGGATCGATTTGTTAGGCTTTGGGAATGGAGACGTTTGTGCTATGTGTGAAATATCAGGTGTTAAAATTGGCCAGTGGACATTGTGCGTTTACTGCTGATTATAGAGCTATTTGTGGTGGATTGGCTAAATACTGCTTGTAATGAGTAATGGGTCTGTACTGAGTTCACATTGTTTAGTAACTGTAATTGTTTAGTAGGCCTTGTGGGCCTACAAGCATGGCAAGTCAGCCATTTTGGATGGTGACTACATTGCATAGAAAGTGATGGATTAGGAAGTGATCAGATTGTGGTTAAGTGATCAGATTGTTAGATATGCATAGAAAGTGCAGGTTATGTTGGTTTATGCATAGAAAGTGTAGTAGTTTGAACTGGTTGAAACCATGTGCTTGAAAATGGCCGCTAGACTTTAAGTGAGGTATGTTTGTGGTCTGTATGGATTCTCCCCTCCCCCTTCACTACACAATGCACACACACACACACCTTTAGACAATAGTTAGTCAAAATACACACAATTACATATATATCTATATTACAGGCAATAAGTATGATATATATTGCACTAAAGCTATATTGTGTGTACAATATTGTTACGCTGTTTATTGTTCTATAATATAATACAACACACTTTAAACAAATCCTATATCTTGTCGTGATTATTCTTGAAACTTGTCGATATAAAGAAATATAAAAATGATATTTCATGGGTTAATTCAGAAATACCTTTTGCGAGGAGTTGTTAACGGTATTAAATGGTCATACATATATTTGCCAGTATATTAAGGAGATTGTAACCCAAAAAGGAGAAAAGGAAAATACTTTCACATGATGATATGTGTTTACTATGCCTATACACATAGCCAGCTTTCACACTTGATTGGCAGATTAATGCATCATTATTGCTAAGTTTGATAACAGTTGTCTAATACAGTGACACTGGTAGAGAAAACCACTATAGACATTCACATAAGCAGCTCTCATCATCATCATTTATGGCATAAGACTTCTTTAATTATACTAAGTTTTTGAGCAGGTCTGCATTATACTTAATTATATAAGGGAGATGTACTTTTAGTAAAAAGTAGCTCTCCAATTTCAAAAGTACATCAACGTAGTATTAATACTTAGATTTAAAGATTTTCTGGGATAAATGAAATACATTCCCAGCAGCCATCTCCCTTTGCCTCTATCTTATTGCATATTTTGTCCTAATGTGCTTTCATATTTACATGTCACCATGTTTCCATTGGCTAGTACCTTAAAGTCAGATGTCTGTCAAGCAAACTGACCAGTGACAGAATTGCTTTGTGAGGTTTACATCTTTATGACATCAAATGCTTCACATGAAAAATGCAGTTCATTGTCAAAAATCAGCTATATTAGGAGAGTGAGAATTGTGCTTTAGCATCAATTACACACTAAATATGCTGTCATTGTGTATGTTTAATGGATGTCTTTCAGTTTTAAAGATAGACAGACGGATAGAAAGATAGAAAGATAGATAGATAGAAAGATAGATAGATAGATAGACAGACAGACAGACTGATTTCAACTGGAAGCAGTGCTTACATATTGCTTAATTTTTGGTGGTTATTAAATAGTATGGGTAGGCAAGAAAAGTGCATATATCTTTTATTAGCATAAACTTACCCAAATGCGCTCTTGCATATTTAAGGCATTCAAAGTAATAATATTTCACAGCATTAATACAGTTATGTACTAGACTGGACAATGGTAAGCAGAGCCAGTACTTATATCAACAATGGCCTTATCTGTGTGAAGTTTGTATGTTCTCCCTGTGTTTGCGTGGGTTTCCTCCGGGTGCTGTGGTTTCCTCCCACACTCCAAAAAACATACTGTTAGGTTAATTGGCTGCTATCAAAATTGACCCTAGTCTCTCCCTCTCTGTCTATGTGTGAGTGTGTGTCTATATTAGGGAATTTAGACTGTAAGCTCCAATAGGGTAGGGACTGATGTGAATGGGTTCTCTGTACAGCGCTGCGCTATTAGTGACACTATATAAATAAATGATAATGAGGATGATGATGATATGTGTTTACTATGCCTATACACATAGCCAGCTTTCACACTTGATTGGCAGATTAATGCATCATTATTGCTAAGTTTGATAACAGTTGTCTAATACAATGACACTGGTAGAGAAAACCACTATAGACATTCACATAAGCAGCTCTCATCATCATCATTTATTGCATAAGACTTCTTTAATTATACTAAGTTTTTGAGCAGGTCTGCATTATACTTAATTATATAAGGGAGATGTACTTTTAGTAAAAAGTAGCTCTCCAATTTCAAAAGTACATCAACGTAGTATTAATACTTAGATTTAAAGATTTTCTGGGATAAATGAAATACATTCCCAGCAGCCATCTCCCTTTGCCTCTATCTTATTGCATATTTTGTCCTAATGTGCTTTCATATTTACATGTCACCATGTTTCCATTGGCTAGTACCTTAAAGTCAGATGTCTGTCAAGCAAACTGACCAGTGACAGAATTGCTTTGTGAGGTTTACATCTTTATGACATCAAATGCTTCACATGAAAAATGCAGTTCATTGTCAAAAATCAGCTATATTAGGAGAGTGAGAATTGTGTTTTAGCATCAATTACACACTAAATATGCTGTCATTGTGTATGTTTAATGGATGTCTTTCAGTTTTAAAGATAGACAGACGGATAGATAGATAGAAAGATAGAAAGATAGATAGATAGAAAGATAGATAGATAGAAAGATAGATAGATAGATAGATAGATAGATAGATAGATAGATAGATAGACAGACAGACTGATTTCAACTGGAAGCAGTGCTTACATATTGCTTAATTTTTGGTGGTTATTAAATAGTATGGGTAGGCAAGAAAAGTGCATATATCTTTTATTAGCATAAACTTACCCAAATGCGCTCTTGCATATTTAAGGCATTCAAAGTAATAATATTTCACAGCATTAATACAGTTATGTACTAGACTGGACAATGGTAAGCAGAGCCAGTACTTATATCAACAATGGCCTTATCTGTGTGAAGTTTGTATGTTCTCCCTGTGTTTGCGTGGGTTTCCTCCGGGTGCTGTGGTTTCCTCCCACACTCCAAAAAACATACTGTTAGGTTAATTGGCTGCTATCAAAATTGACCCTAGTCTCTCCCTCTCTGTGTGTGAGTGTGTGTCTATATTAGGGAATTTAGACTGTAAGCTCCAATAGGGTAGGGACTGATGTGAATGGGTTCTCTGTACAGCGCTGCGCTATTAGTGACACTATATAAATAAATGATAATGAGGATGATGATGATATGTGTTTACTATGCCTATACACATAGCCAGCTTTCACACTTGATTGGCAGATTAATGCATCATTATTGCTAAGTTTGATAACAGTTGTCTAATACAATGACACTGGTAGAGAAAACCACTATAGACATTCACATAAGCAGCTCTCATCATCATCATTTATTGCATAAGACTTCTTTAATTATACTAAGTTTTTGAGCAGGTCTGCATTATACTTAATTATATAAGGGAGATGTACTTTTAGTAAAAAGTAGCTCTCCAATTTCAAAAGTACATCAACGTAGTATTAATACTTAGATTTAAAGATTTTCTGGGATAAATGAAATACATTCCCAGCAGCCATCTCCCTTTGCCTCTATCTTATTGCATATTTTGTCCTAATGTGCTTTCATATTTACATGTCACCATGTTTCCATTGGCTAGTACCTTAAAGTCAGATGTCTGTCAAGCAAACTGACCAGTGACAGAATTGCTTTGTGAGGTTTACATCTTTATGACATCAAATGCTTCACATGAAAAATGCAGTTCATTGTCAAAAATCAGCTATATTAGGAGAGTGAGAATTGTGCTTTAGCATCAATTACACACTAAATATGCTGTCATTGTGTATGTTTAATGGATGTCTTTCAGTTTTAAAGATAGACAGACGGATAGAAAGATAGAAAGATAGAAAGATAGATAGATAGATAGAAAGATAGATAGAAAGATAGATAGAAAGATAGATAGATAGACAGACAGACAGACTGATTTCAACTGGAAGCAGTGCTTACATATTGCTTAATTTTTGGTGGTTATTAAATAGTATGGGTAGGCAAGAAAAGTGCATATATCTTTTATTAGCATAAACTTACCCAAATGCGCTCTTGCATATTTAAGGCATTCAAAGTAATAATATTTCACAGCATTAATACAGTTATGTACTAGACTGGACAATGGTAAGCAGAGCCAGTACTTATATCAACAATGGCCTTATCTGTGTGAAGTTTGTATGTTCTCCCTGTGTTTGCGTGGGTTTCCTCCCACACTCCAAAAAACATACTGTTAGGTTAATTGGCTGCTATCAAAATTGACCCTAGTCTCTCCCTCTCTGTCTATGTGTGAGTGTGTGTCTATATTAGGGAATTTAGACTGTAAGCTCCAATAGGGTAGGGACTGATGTGAATGGGTTCTCTGTACAGCGCTGCGCTATTAGTGACACTATATAAATAAATGATAATGAGGATGATGATGATATGTGTTTACTATGCCTATACACATAGCCAGCTTTCACACTTGATTGGCAGATTAATGCATCATTATTGCTAAGTTTGATAACAGTTGTCTAATACAATGACACTGGTAGAGAAAACCACTATAGACATTCACATAAGCAGCTCTCATCATCATCATTTATTGCATAAGACTTCTTTAATTATACTAAGTTTTTGAGCAGGTCTGCATTATACTTAATTATATAAGGGAGATGTACTTTTAGTAAAAAGTAGCTCTCCAATTTCAAAAGTACATCAACGTAGTATTAATACTTAGATTTAAAGATTTTCTGGGATAAATGAAATACATTCCCAGCAGCCATCTCCCTTTGCCTCTATCTTATTGCATATTTTGTCCTAATGTGCTTTCATATTTACATGTCACCATGTTTCCATTGGCTAGTACCTTAAAGTCAGATGTCTGTCAAGCAAACTGACCAGTGACAGAATTGCTTTGTGAGGTTTACATCTTTATGACATCAAATGCTTCACATGAAAAATGCAGTTCATTGTCAAAAATCAGCTATATTAGGAGAGTGAGAATTGTGTTTTAGCATCAATTACACACTAAATATGCTGTCATTGTGTATGTTTAATGGATGTCTTTCAGTTTTAAAGATAGACAGACGGATAGATAGATAGAAAGATAGAAAGATAGAAAGATAGAAAGATAGAAAGATAGATAGATAGACAGACAGACAGACTGATTTCAACTGGAAGCAGTGCTTACATATTGCTTAATTTTTGGTGGTTATTAAATAGTATGGGTAGGCAAGAAAAGTGCATATATCTTTTATTAGCATAAACTTACCCAAATGCGCTCTTGCATATTTAAGGCATTCAAAGTAATAATATTTCACAGCATTAATACAGTTATGTACTAGACTGGACAATGGTAAGCAGAGCCAGTACTTATATCAACAATGGCCTTATCTGTGTGAAGTTTGTATGTTCTCCCTGTGTTTGCGTGGGTTTCCTCCGGGTGCTGTGGTTTCCTCCCACACTCCAAAAAACATACTGTTAGGTTAATTGGCTGCTATCAAAATTGACCCTAGTCTCTCCCTCTCTGTCTGTGTGTGAGTGTGTGTCTATATTAGGGAATTTAGACTGTAAGCTCCAATAGGGTAGGGACTGATGTGAATGGGTTCTCTGTACAGCGCTGCGCTATTAGTGACACTATATAAATAAATGATAATGAGGATGATGATGATATGTGTTTACTATGCCTATACACATAGCCAGCTTTCACACTTGATTGGCAGATTAATGCATCATTATTGCTAAGTTTGATAACAGTTGTCTAATACAATGACACTGGTAGAGAAAACCACTATAGACATTCACATAAGCAGCTCTCATCATCATCATTTATTGCATAAGACTTCTTTAATTATACTAAGTTTTTGAGCAGGTCTGCATTATACTTAATTATATAAGGGAGATGTACTTTTAGTAAAAAGTAGCTCTCCAATTTCAAAAGTACATCAACGTAGTATTAATACTTAGATTTAAAGATTTTCTGGGATAAATGAAATACATTCCCAGCAGCCATCTCCCTTTGCCTCTATCTTATTGCATATTTTGTCCTAATGTGCTTTCATATTTACATGTCACCATGTTTCCATTGGCTAGTACCTTAAAGTCAGATGTCTGTCAAGCAAACTGACCAGTGACAGAATTGCTTTGTGAGGTTTACATCTTTATGACATCAAATGCTTCACATGAAAAATGCAGTTCATTGTCAAAAATCAGCTATATTAGGAGAGTGAGAATTGTGTTTTAGCATCAATTACACACTAAATATGCTGTCATTGTGTATGTTTAATGGATGTCTTTCAGTTTTAAAGATAGACAGACGGATAGATAGATAGAAAGATAGAAAGATAGATAGATAGAAAGATAGATAGATAGAAAGATAGATAGATAGATAGATAGATAGATAGATAGACAGACAGACTGATTTCAACTGGAAGCAGTGCTTACATATTGCTTAATTTTTGGTGGTTATTAAATAGTATGGGTAGGCAAGAAAAGTGCATATATCTTTTATTAGCATAAACTTACCCAAATGCGCTCTTGCATATTTAAGGCATTCAAAGTAATAATATTTCACAGCATTAATACAGTTATGTACTAGACTGGACAATGGTAAGCAGAGCCAGTACTTATATCAACAATGGCCTTATCTGTGTGAAGTTTGTATGTTCTCCCTGTGTTTGCGTGGGTTTCCTCCGGGTGCTGTGGTTTCCTCCCACACTCCAAAAAACATACTGTTAGGTTAATTGGCTGCTATCAAAATTGACCCTAGTCTCTCCCTCTCTGTGTGTGAGTGTGTGTCTATATTAGGGAATTTAGACTGTAAGCTCCAATAGGGTAGGGACTGATGTGAATGGGTTCTCTGTACAGCGCTGCGCTATTAGTGACACTATATAAATAAATGATAATGAGGATGATGATGATATGTGTTTACTATGCCTATACACATAGCCAGCTTTCACACTTGATTGGCAGATTAATGCATCATTATTGCTAAGTTTGATAACAGTTGTCTAATACAATGACACTGGTAGAGAAAACCACTATAGACATTCACATAAGCAGCTCTCATCATCATCATTTATTGCATAAGACTTCTTTAATTATACTAAGTTTTTGAGCAGGTCTGCATTATACTTAATTATATAAGGGAGATGTACTTTTAGTAAAAAGTAGCTCTCCAATTTCAAAAGTACATCAACGTAGTATTAATACTTAGATTTAAAGATTTTCTGGGATAAATGAAATACATTCCCAGCAGCCATCTCCCTTTGCCTCTATCTTATTGCATATTTTGTCCTAATGTGCTTTCATATTTACATGTCACCATGTTTCCATTGGCTAGTACCTTAAAGTCAGATGTCTGTCAAGCAAACTGACCAGTGACAGAATTGCTTTGTGAGGTTTACATCTTTATGACATCAAATGCTTCACATGAAAAATGCAGTTCATTGTCAAAAATCAGCTATATTAGGAGAGTGAGAATTGTGCTTTAGCATCAATTACACACTAAATATGCTGTCATTGTGTATGTTTAATGGATGTCTTTCAGTTTTAAAGATAGACAGACGGATAGAAAGATAGAAAGATAGAAAGATAGAAAGATAGATAGATAGATAGATAGAAAGATAGATAGAAAGATAGATAGATAGACAGACAGACAGACTGATTTCAACTGGAAGCAGTGCTTACATATTGCTTAATTTTTGGTGGTTATTAAATAGTATGGGTAGGCAAGAAAAGTGCATATATCTTTTATTAGCATAAACTTACCCAAATGCGCTCTTGCATATTTAAGGCATTCAAAGTAATAATATTTCACAGCATTAATACAGTTATGTACTAGACTGGACAATGGTAAGCAGAGCCAGTACTTATATCAACAATGGCCTTATCTGTGTGAAGTTTGTATGTTCTCCCTGTGTTTGCGTGGGTTTCCTCCCACACTCCAAAAAACATACTGTTAGGTTAATTGGCTGCTATCAAAATTGACCCTAGTCTCTCCCTCTCTGTCTATGTGTGAGTGTGTGTCTATATTAGGGAATTTAGACTGTAAGCTCCAATAGGGTAGGGACTGATGTGAATGGGTTCTCTGTACAGCGCTGCGCTATTAGTGACACTATATAAATAAATGATAATGAGGATGATGATGATATGTGTTTACTATGCCTATACACATAGCCAGCTTTCACACTTGATTGGCAGATTAATGCATCATTATTGCTAAGTTTGATAACAGTTGTCTAATACAATGACACTGGTAGAGAAAACCACTATAGACATTCACATAAGCAGCTCTCATCATCATCATTTATTGCATAAGACTTCTTTAATTATACTAAGTTTTTGAGCAGGTCTGCATTATACTTAATTATATAAGGGAGATGTACTTTTAGTAAAAAGTAGCTCTCCAATTTCAAAAGTACATCAACGTAGTATTAATACTTAGATTTAAAGATTTTCTGGGATAAATGAAATACATTCCCAGCAGCCATCTCCCTTTGCCTCTATCTTATTGCATATTTTGTCCTAATGTGCTTTCATATTTACATGTCACCATGTTTCCATTGGCTAGTACCTTAAAGTCAGATGTCTGTCAAGCAAACTGACCAGTGACAGAATTGCTTTGTGAGGTTTACATCTTTATGACATCAAATGCTTCACATGAAAAATGCAGTTCATTGTCAAAAATCAGCTATATTAGGAGAGTGAGAATTGTGTTTTAGCATCAATTACACACTAAATATGCTGTCATTGTGTATGTTTAATGGATGTCTTTCAGTTTTAAAGATAGACAGACGGATAGATAGATAGAAAGATAGAAAGATAGAAAGATAGAAAGATAGAAAGATAGATAGATAGACAGACAGACAGACTGATTTCAACTGGAAGCAGTGCTTACATATTGCTTAATTTTTGGTGGTTATTAAATAGTATGGGTAGGCAAGAAAAGTGCATATATCTTTTATTAGCATAAACTTACCCAAATGCGCTCTTGCATATTTAAGGCATTCAAAGTAATAATATTTCACAGCATTAATACAGTTATGTACTAGACTGGACAATGGTAAGCAGAGCCAGTACTTATATCAACAATGGCCTTATCTGTGTGAAGTTTGTATGTTCTCCCTGTGTTTGCGTGGGTTTCCTCCGGGTGCTGTGGTTTCCTCCCACACTCCAAAAAACATACTGTTAGGTTAATTGGCTGCTATCAAAATTGACCCTAGTCTCTCCCTCTCTGTCTGTGTGTGAGTGTGTGTCTATATTAGGGAATTTAGACTGTAAGCTCCAATAGGGTAGGGACTGATGTGAATGGGTTCTCTGTACAGCGCTGCGCTATTAGTGACACTATATAAATAAATGATAATGAGGATGATGATGATATGTGTTTACTATGCCTATACACATAGCCAGCTTTCACACTTGATTGGCAGATTAATGCATCATTATTGCTAAGTTTGATAACAGTTGTCTAATACAATGACACTGGTAGAGAAAACCACTATAGACATTCACATAAGCAGCTCTCATCATCATCATTTATTGCATAAGACTTCTTTAATTATACTAAGTTTTTGAGCAGGTCTGCATTATACTTAATTATATAAGGGAGATGTACTTTTAGTAAAAAGTAGCTCTCCAATTTCAAAAGTACATCAACGTAGTATTAATACTTAGATTTAAAGATTTTCTGGGATAAATGAAATACATTCCCAGCAGCCATCTCCCTTTGCCTCTATCTTATTGCATATTTTGTCCTAATGTGCTTTCATATTTACATGTCACCATGTTTCCATTGGCTAGTACCTTAAAGTCAGATGTCTGTCAAGCAAACTGACCAGTGACAGAATTGCTTTGTGAGGTTTACATCTTTATGACATCAAATGCTTCACATGAAAAATGCAGTTCATTGTCAAAAATCAGCTATATTAGGAGAGTGAGAATTGTGTTTTAGCATCAATTACACACTAAATATGCTGTCATTGTGTATGTTTAATGGATGTCTTTCAGTTTTAAAGATAGACAGACCGATAGATAGATAGAAAGATAGATAGATAGATAGAAAGATAGATAGATAGATAGACAGACAGACTGATTTCAACTGGAAGCAGTGCTTACATATTGCTTAATTTTTGGTGGTTATTAAATAGTATGGGTAGGCAAGAAAAGTGCATATATCTTTTATTAGCATAAACTTACCCAAATGCGCTCTTGCATATTTAAGGCATTCAAAGTAATAATATTTCACAGCATTAATACAGTTATGTACTAGACTGGACAATGGTAAGCAGAGCCAGTACTTATATCAACAATGGCCTTATCTGTGTGAAGTTTGTATGTTCTCCCTGTGTTTGCGTGGGTTTCCTCCGGGTGCTGTGGTTTCCTCCCACACTCCAAAAAACATACTGTTAGGTTAATTGGCTGCTATCAAAATTGACCCTAGTCTCTCCCTCTCTGTCTGTGTGTGAGTGTGTGTCTATATTAGGGAATTTAGACTGTAAGCTCCAATAGGGTAGGGACTGATGTGAATGGGTTCTCTGTACAGCGCTGCGCTATTAGTGACACTATATAAATAAATGATAATGAGGATGATGATGATATGTGTTTACTATGCCTATACACATAGCCAGCTTTCCCACTTGATTGGCAGATTAATGCATCATTATTGCTAAGTTTGATAACAGTTGTCTAATACAATGACACTGGTAGAGAAAACCACTATAGACATTCACATAAGCAGCTCTCATCATCATCATTTATTGCATAAGCCTTCTTTAATTATACTAAGTTTTTGAGCAGGTCTGCATTATACTTAATTATATAAGGGAGATGTACTTTTAGTAAAAAGTAGCTCTCCAATTTCAAAAGTACATCAACGTAGTATTAATACTTAGATTTAAAGATTTTCTGGGATAAATGAAATACATTCCCAGCAGCCATCTCCCTTTGCCTCTATCTTATTGCATATTTTGTCCTAATGTGCTTTCATATTTACATGTCACCATGTTTCCATTGGCTAGTACCTTAAAGTCAGATGTCTGTCAAGCAAACTGACCAGTGACAGAATTGCTTTGTGAGGTTTACATCTTTATGACATCAAATGCTTCACATGAAAAATGCAGTTCATTGTCAAAAATCAGCTATATTAGGAGAGTGAGAATTGTGTTTTAGCATCAATTACACACTAAATATGCTGTCATTGTGTATGTTTAATGGATGTCTTTCAGTTTTAAAGATAGACAGACCGATAGATAGATAGAAAGATAGATAGATAGACAGACAGACTGATTTCAACTGGAAGCAGTGCTTACATATTGCTTAATTTTTGGTGGTTATTAAATAGTATGGGTAGGCAAGAAAAGTGCATATATCTTTTATTAGCATAAACTTACCCAAATGCGCTCTTGCATATTTAAGGCATTCAAAGTAATAATATTTCACAGCATTAATACAGTTATGTACTAGACTGGACAATGGTAAGCAGAGCCAGTACTTATATCAACAATGGCCTTATCTGTGTGAAGTTTGTATGTTCTCCCTGTGTTTGCGTGGGTTTCCTCCGGGTGCTGTGGTTTCCTCCCACACTCCAAAAAACATACTGTTAGGTTAATTGGCTGCTATCAAAATTGACCCTAGTCTCTCCCTCTCTGTCTGTGTGTGAGTGTGTGTCTATATTAGGGAATTTAGACTGTAAGCTCCAATAGGGTAGGGACTGATGTGAATGGGTTCTCTGTACAGCGCTGCGCTATTAGTGACACTATATAAATAAATGATAATGAGGATGATGATGATATGTGTTTACTATGCCTATACACATAGCCAGCTTTCACACTTGATTGGCAGATTAATGCATCATTATTGCTAAGTTTGATAACAGTTGTCTAATACAATGACACTGGTAGAGAAAACCACTATAGACATTCACATAAGCAGCTCTCATCATCATCATTTATTGCATAAGACTTCTTTAATTATACTAAGTTTTTGAGCAGGTCTGCATTATACTTAATTATATAAGGGAGATGTACTTTTAGTAAAAAGTAGCTCTCCAATTTCAAAAGTACATCAACGTAGTATTAATACTTAGATTTAAAGATTTTCTGGGATAAATGAAATACATTCCCAGCAGCCATCTCCCTTTGCCTCTATCTTATTGCATATTTTGTCCTAATGTGCTTTCATATTTACATGTCACCATGTTTCCATTGGCTAGTACCTTAAAGTCAGATGTCTGTCAAGCAAACTGACCAGTGACAGAATTGCTTTGTGAGGTTTACATCTTTATGACATCAAATGCTTCACATGAAAAATGCAGTTCATTGTCAAAAATCAGCTATATTAGGAGAGTGAGAATTGTGTTTTAGCATCAATTACACACTAAATATGCTGTCATTGTGTATGTTTAATGGATGTCTTTCAGTTTTAAAGATAGACAGACCGATAGATAGATAGAAAGATAGATAGATAGATAGAAAGATAGATAGATAGATAGACAGACAGACTGATTTCAACTGGAAGCAGTGCTTACATATTGCTTAATTTTTGGTGGTTATTAAATAGTATGGGTAGGCAAGAAAAGTGCATATATCTTTTATTAGCATAAACTTACCCAAATGCGCTCTTGCATATTTAAGGCATTCAAAGTAATAATATTTCACAGCATTAATACAGTTATGTACTAGACTGGACAATGGTAAGCAGAGCCAGTACTTATATCAACAATGGCCTTATCTGTGTGAAGTTTGTATGTTCTCCCTGTGTTTGCGTGGGTTTCCTCCGGGTGCTGTGGTTTCCTCCCACACTCCAAAAAACATACTGTTAGGTTAATTGGCTGCTATCAAAATTGACCCTAGTCTCTCCCTCTCTGTCTGTGTGTGAGTGTGTGTCTATATTAGGGAATTTAGACTGTAAGCTCCAATAGGGTAGGGACTGATGTGAATGGGTTCTCTGTACAGCGCTGCGCTATTAGTGACACTATATAAATAAATGATAATGAGGATGATGATGATATGTGTTTACTATGCCTATACACATAGCCAGCTTTCCCACTTGATTGGCAGATTAATGCATCATTATTGCTAAGTTTGATAACAGTTGTCTAATACAATGACACTGGTAGAGAAAACCACTATAGACATTCACATAAGCAGCTCTCATCATCATCATTTATTGCATAAGCCTTCTTTAATTATACTAAGTTTTTGAGCAGGTCTGCATTATACTTAATTATATAAGGGAGATGTACTTTTAGTAAAAAGTAGCTCTCCAATTTCAAAAGTACATCAACGTAGTATTAATACTTAGATTTAAAGATTTTCTGGGATAAATGAAATACATTCCCAGCAGCCATCTCCCTTTGCCTCTATCTTATTGCATATTTTGTCCTAATGTGCTTTCATATTTACATGTCACCATGTTTCCATTGGCTAGTACCTTAAAGTCAGATGTCTGTCAAGCAAACTGACCAGTGACAGAATTGCTTTGTGAGGTTTACATCTTTATGACATCAAATGCTTCACATGAAAAATGCAGTTCATTGTCAAAAATCAGCTATATTAGGAGAGTGAGAATTGTGTTTTAGCATCAATTACACACTAAATATGCTGTCATTGTGTATGTTTAATGGATGTCTTTCAGTTTTAAAGATAGACAGACCGATAGATAGATAGAAAGATAGATAGATAGACAGACAGACTGATTTCAACTGGAAGCAGTGCTTACATATTGCTTAATTTTTGGTGGTTATTAAATAGTATGGGTAGGCAAGAAAAGTGCATATATCTTTTATTAGCATAAACTTACCCAAATGCGCTCTTGCATATTTAAGGCATTCAAAGTAATAATATTTCACAGCATTAATACAGTTATGTACTAGACTGGACAATGGTAAGCAGAGCCAGTACTTATATCAACAATGGCCTTATCTGTGTGAAGTTTGTATGTTCTCCCTGTGTTTGCGTGGGTTTCCTCCGGGTGCTGTGGTTTCCTCCCACACTCCAAAAAACATACTGTTAGGTTAATTGGCTGCTATCAAAATTGACCCTAGTCTCTCCCTCTCTGTCTGTGTGTGAGTGTGTGTCTATATTAGGGAATTTAGACTGTAAGCTCCAATAGGGTAGGGACTGATGTGAATGGGTTCTCTGTACAGCGCTGCGCTATTAGTGACACTATATAAATAAATGATAATGAGGATGATGATGATATGTGTTTACTATGCCTATACACATAGCCAGCTTTCACACTTGATTGGCAGATTAATGCATCATTATTGCTAAGTTTGATAACAGTTGTCTAATACAATGACACTGGTAGAGAAAACCACTATAGACATTCACATAAGCAGCTCTCATCATCATCATTTATTGCATAAGACTTCTTTAATTATACTAAGTTTTTGAGCAGGTCTGCATTATACTTAATTATATAAGGGAGATGTACTTTTAGTAAAAAGTAGCTCTCCAATTTCAAAAGTACATCAACGTAGTATTAATACTTAGATTTAAAGATTTTCTGGGATAAATGAAATACATTCCCAGCAGCCATCTCCCTTTGCCTCTATCTTATTGCATATTTTGTCCTAATGTGCTTTCATATTTACATGTCACCATGTTTCCATTGGCTAGTACCTTAAAGTCAGATGTCTGTCAAGCAAACTGACCAGTGACAGAATTGCTTTGTGAGGTTTACATCTTTATGACATCAAATGCTTCACATGAAAAATGCAGTTCATTGTCAAAAATCAGCTATATTAGGAGAGTGAGAATTGTGTTTTAGCATCAATTACACACTAAATATGCTGTCATTGTGTATGTTTAATGGATGTCTTTCAGTTTTAAAGATAGACAGACGGATAGATAGATAGAAAGATAGAAAGATAGAAAGATAGAAAGATAGATAGATAGACAGACAGACAGACTGATTTCAACTGGAAGCAGTGCTTACATATTGCTTAATTTTTGGTGGTTATTAAATAGTATGGGTAGGCAAGAAAAGTGCATATATCTTTTATTAGCATAAACTTACCCAAATGCGCTCTTGCATATTTAAGGCATTCAAAGTAATAATATTTCACAGCATTAATACAGTTATGTACTAGACTGGACAATGGTAAGCAGAGCCAGTACTTATATCAACAATGGCCTTATCTGTGTGAAGTTTGTATGTTCTCCCTGTGTTTGCGTGGGTTTCCTCCCACACTCCAAAAAACATACTGTTAGGTTAATTGGCTGCTATCAAAATTGACCCTAGTCTCTCCCTCTCTGTCTGTGTGTGAGTGTGTGTCTATATTAGGGAATTTAGACTGTAAGCTCCAATAGGGTAGGGACTGATGTGAATGGGTTCTCTGTACAGCGCTGCGCTATTAGTGACACTATATAAATAAATGATAATGAGGATGATGATGATATGTGTTTACTATGCCTATACACATAGCCAGCTTTCACACTTGATTGGCAGATTAATGCATCATTATTGCTAAGTTTGATAACAGTTGTCTAATACAATGACACTGGTAGAGAAAACCACTATAGACATTCACATAAGCAGCTCTCATCATCATCATTTATTGCATAAGACTTCTTTAATTATACTAAGTTTTTGAGCAGGTCTGCATTATACTTAATTATATAAGGGAGATGTACTTTTAGTAAAAAGTAGCTCTCCAATTTCAAAAGTACATCAACGTAGTATTAATACTTAGATTTAAAGATTTTCTGGGATAAATGAAATACATTCCCAGCAGCCATCTCCCTTTGCCTCTATCTTATTGCATATTTTGTCCTAATGTGCTTTCATATTTACATGTCACCATGTTTCCATTGGCTAGTACCTTAAAGTCAGATGTCTGTCAAGCAAACTGACCAGTGACAGAATTGCTTTGTGAGGTTTACATCTTTATGACATCAAATGCTTCACATGAAAAATGCAGTTCATTGTCAAAAATCAGCTATATTAGGAGAGTGAGAATTGTGTTTTAGCATCAATTACACACTAAATATGCTGTCATTGTGTATGTTTAATGGATGTCTTTCAGTTTTAAAGATAGACAGACCGATAGATAGATAGAAAGATAGATAGATAGACAGACAGACTGATTTCAACTGGAAGCAGTGCTTACATATTGCTTAATTTTTGGTGGTTATTAAATAGTATGGGTAGGCAAGAAAAGTGCATATATCTTTTATTAGCATAAACTTACCCAAATGCGCTCTTGCATATTTAAGGCATTCAAAGTAATAATATTTCACAGCATTAATACAGTTATGTACTAGACTGGACAATGGTAAGCAGAGCCAGTACTTATATCAACAATGGCCTTATCTGTGTGAAGTTTGTATGTTCTCCCTGTGTTTGCGTGGGTTTCCTCCGGGTGCTGTGGTTTCCTCCCACACTCCAAAAAACATACTGTTAGGTTAATTGGCTGCTATCAAAATTGACCCTAGTCTCTCCCTCTCTGTCTGTGTGTGAGTGTGTGTCTATATTAGGGAATTTAGACTGTAAGCTCCAATAGGGTAGGGACTGATGTGAATGGGTTCTCTGTACAGCGCTGCGCTATTAGTGACACTATATAAATAAATGATAATGAGGATGATGATGATATGTGTTTACTATGCCTATACACATAGCCAGCTTTCACACTTGATTGGCAGATTAATGCATCATTATTGCTAAGTTTGATAACAGTTGTCTAATACAGTGACACTGGTAGAGAAAACCACTATAGACATTCACATAAGCAGCTCTCATCATCATCATTTATGGCATAAGACTTCTTTAATTATACTAAGTTTTTGAGCAGGTCTGCATTATACTTAATTATATAAGGGAGATGTACTTTTAGTAAAAAGTAGCTCTCCAATTTCAAAAGTACATCAACGTAGTATTAATACTTAGATTTAAAGATTTTCTGGGATAAATGAAATACATTCCCAGCAGCCATCTCCCTTTGCCTCTATCTTATTGCATATTTTGTCCTAATGTGCTTTCATATTTACATGTCACCATGTTTCCATTGGCTAGTACCTTAAAGTCAGATGTCTGTCAAGCAAACTGACCAGTGACAGAATTGCTTTGTGAGGTTTACATCTTTATGACATCAAATGCTTCACATGAAAAATGCAGTTCATTGTCAAAAATCAGCTATATTAGGAGAGTGAGAATTGTGCTTTAGCATCAATTACACACTAAATATGCTGTCATTGTGTATGTTTAATGGATGTCTTTCAGTTTTAAAGATAGACAGACGGATAGATAGATAGATAGAAAGATAGAAAGATAGAAAGATAGATAGATAGAAAGATAGATAGATAGACAGACAGACAGACTGATTTCAACTGGAAGCAGTGCTTACATATTGCTTAATTTTTGGTGGTTATTAAATAGTATGGGTAGGCAAGAAAAGTGCATATATCTTTTATTAGCATAAACTTACCCAAATGCGCTCTTGCATATTTAAGGCATTCAAAGTAATAATATTTCACAGCATTAATACAGTTATGTACTAGACTGGACAATGGTAAGCAGAGCCAGTACTTATATCAACAATGGCCTTATCTGTGTGAAGTTTGTATGTTCTCCCTGTGTTTGCGTGGGTTTCCTCCGGGTGCTGTGGTTTCCTCCCACACTCCAAAAAACATACTGTTAGGTTAATTGGCTGCTATCAAAATTGACCCTAGTCTCTCCCTCTCTGTCTGTGTGTGAGTGTGTGTCTATATTAGGGAATTTAGACTGTAAGCTCCAATAGGGTAGGGACTGATGTGAATGGGTTCTCTGTACAGCGCTGCGCTATTAGTGACACTATATAAATAAATGATAATGAGGATGATGATGATATGTGTTTACTATGCCTATACACATAGCCAGCTTTCACACTTGATTGGCAGATTAATGCATCATTATTGCTAAGTTTGATAACAGTTGTCTAATACAGTGACACTGGTAGAGAAAACCACTATAGACATTCACATAAGCAGCTCTCATCATCATCATTTATGGCATAAGACTTCTTTAATTATACTAAGTTTTTGAGCAGGTCTGCATTATACTTAATTATATAAGGGAGATGTACTTTTAGTAAAAAGTAGCTCTCCAATTTCAAAAGTACATCAACGTAGTATTAATACTTAGATTTAAAGATTTTCTGGGATAAATGAAATACATTCCCAGCAGCCATCTCCCTTTGCCTCTATCTTATTGCATATTTTGTCCTAATGTGCTTTCATATTTACATGTCACCATGTTTCCATTGGCTAGTACCTTAAAGTCAGATGTCTGTCAAGCAAACTGACCAGTGACAGAATTGCTTTGTGAGGTTTACATCTTTATGACATCAAATGCTTCACATGAAAAATGCAGTTCATTGTCAAAAATCAGCTATATTAGGAGAGTGAGAATTGTGTTTTAGCATCAATTACACACTAAATATGCTGTCATTGTGTATGTTTAATGGATGTCTTTCAGTTTTAAAGATAGACAGACCGATAGATAGATAGATAGAAAGATAGAAAGATAGATAGATAGAAAGATAGATAGATAGATAGATAGACAGACAGACTGATTTCAACTGGAAGCAGTGCTTACATATTGCTTAATTTTTGGTGGTTATTAAATAGTATGGGTAGGCAAGAAAAGTGCATATATCTTTTATTAGCATAAACTTACCCAAATGCGCTCTTGCATATTTAAGGCATTCAAAGTAATAATATTTCACAGCATTAATACAGTTATGTACTAGACTGGACAATGGTAAGCAGAGCCAGTACTTATATCAACAATGGCCTTATCTGTGTGAAGTTTGTATGTTCTCCCTGTGTTTGCGTGGGTTTCCTCCGGGTGCTGTGGTTTCCTCCCACACTCCAAAAAACATACTGTTAGGTTAATTGGCTGCTATCAAAATTGACCCTAGTCTCTCCCTCTCTGTCTGTGTGTGAGTGTGTGTCTATATTAGGGAATTTAGACTGTAAGCTCCAATAGGGTAGGGACTGATGTGAATGGGTTCTCTGTACAGCGCTGCGCTATTAGTGACACTATATAAATAAATGATAATGAGGATGATGATGATATGTGTTTACTATGCCTATACACATAGCCAGCTTTCACACTTGATTGGCAGATTAATGCATCATTATTGCTAAGTTTGATAACAGTTGTCTAATACAATGACACTGGTAGAGAAAACCACTATAGACATTCACATAAGCAGCTCTCATCATCATCATTTATTGCATAAGACTTCTTTAATTATACTAAGTTTTTGAGCAGGTCTGCATTATACTTAATTATATAAGGGAGATGTACTTTTAGTAAAAAGTAGCTCTCCAATTTCAAAAGTACATCAACGTAGTATTAATACTTAGATTTAAAGATTTTCTGGGATAAATGAAATACATTCCCAGCAGCCATCTCCCTTTGCCTCTATCTTATTGCATATTTTGTCCTAATGTGCTTTCATATTTACATGTCACCATGTTTCCATTGGCTAGTACCTTAAAGTCAGATGTCTGTCAAGCAAACTGACCAGTGACAGAATTGCTTTGTGAGGTTTACATCTTTATGACATCAAATGCTTCACATGAAAAATGCAGTTCATTGTCAAAAATCAGCTATATTAGGAGAGTGAGAATTGTGTTTTAGCATCAATTACACACTAAATATGCTGTCATTGTGTATGTTTAATGGATGTCTTTCAGTTTTAAAGATAGACAGACGGATAGATAGATAGATAGAAAGATAGAAAGATAGATAGATAGAAAGATAGATAGATAGATAGACAGACAGACAGACTGATTTCAACTGGAAGCAGTGCTTACATATTGCTTAATTTTTGGTGGTTATTAAATAGTATGGGTAGGCAAGAAAAGTGCATATATCTTTTATTAGCATAAACTTACCCAAATGCGCTCTTGCATATTTAAGGCATTCAAAGTAATAATATTTCACAGCATTAATACAGTTATGTACTAGACTGGACAATGGTAAGCAGAGCCAGTACTTATATCAACAATGGCCTTATCTGTGTGAAGTTTGTATGTTCTCCCTGTGTTTGCGTGGGTTTCCTCCGGGTGCTGTGGTTTCCTCCCACACTCCAAAAAACATACTGTTAGGTTAATTGGCTGCTATCAAAATTGACCCTAGTCTCTCCCTCTCTGTCTGTGTGTGAGTGTGTGTCTATATTAGGGAATTTAGACTGTAAGCTCCAATAGGGTAGGGACTGATGTGAATGGGTTCTCTGTACAGCGCTGCGCTATTAGTGACACTATATAAATAAATGATAATGAGGATGATGATGATATGTGTTTACTATGCCTATACACATAGCCAGCTTTCACACTTGATTGGCAGATTAATGCATCATTATTGCTAAGTTTGATAACAGTTGTCTAATACAATGACACTGGTAGAGAAAACCACTATAGACATTCACATAAGCAGCTCTCATCATCATCATTTATTGCATAAGACTTCTTTAATTATACTAAGTTTTTGAGCAGGTCTGCATTATACTTAATTATATAAGGGAGATGTACTTTTAGTAAAAAGTAGCTCTCCAATTTCAAAAGTACATCAACGTAGTATTAATACTTAGATTTAAAGATTTTCTGGGATAAATGAAATACATTCCCAGCAGCCATCTCCCTTTGCCTCTATCTTATTGCATATTTTGTCCTAATGTGCTTTCATATTTACATGTCACCATGTTTCCATTGGCTAGTACCTTAAAGTCAGATGTCTGTCAAGCAAACTGACCAGTGACAGAATTGCTTTGTGAGGTTTACATCTTTATGACATCAAATGCTTCACATGAAAAATGCAGTTCATTGTCAAAAATCAGCTATATTAGGAGAGTGAGAATTGTGTTTTAGCATCAATTACACACTAAATATGCTGTCATTGTGTATGTTTAATGGATGTCTTTCAGTTTTAAAGATAGACAGACCGATAGATAGATAGAAAGATAGATAGACAGACAGACTGATTTCAACTGGAAGCAGTGCTTACATATTGCTTAATTTTTGGTGGTTATTAAATAGTATGGGTAGGCAAGAAAAGTGCATATATCTTTTATTAGCATAAACTTACCCAAATGCGCTCTTGCATATTTAAGGCATTCAAAGTAATAATATTTCACAGCATTAATACAGTTATGTACTAGACTGGACAATGGTAAGCAGAGCCAGTACTTATATCAACAATGGCCTTATCTGTGTGAAGTTTGTATGTTCTCCCTGTGTTTGCGTGGGTTTCCTCCGGGTGCTGTGGTTTCCTCCCACACTCCAAAAAACATACTGTTAGGTTAATTGGCTGCTATCAAAATTGACCCTAGTCTCTCCCTCTCTGTCTGTGTGTGAGTGTGTGTCTATATTAGGGAATTTAGACTGTAAGCTCCAATAGGGTAGGGACTGATGTGAATGGGTTCTCTGTACAGCGCTGCGCTATTAGTGACACTATATAAATAAATGATAATGAGGATGATGATGATATGTGTTTACTATGCCTATACACATAGCCAGCTTTCACACTTGATTGGCAGATTAATGCATCATTATTGCTAAGTTTGATAACAGTTGTCTAATACAGTGACACTGGTAGAGAAAACCACTATAGACATTCACATAAGCAGCTCTCATCATCATCATTTATGGCATAAGACTTCTTTAATTATACTAAGTTTTTGAGCAGGTCTGCATTATACTTAATTATATAAGGGAGATGTACTTTTAGTAAAAAGTAGCTCTCCAATTTCAAAAGTACATCAACGTAGTATTAATACTTAGATTTAAAGATTTTCTGGGATAAATGAAATACATTCCCAGCAGCCATCTCCCTTTGCCTCTATCTTATTGCATATTTTGTCCTAATGTGCTTTCATATTTACATGTCACCATGTTTCCATTGGCTAGTACCTTAAAGTCAGATGTCTGTCAAGCAAACTGACCAGTGACAGAATTGCTTTGTGAGGTTTACATCTTTATGACATCAAATGCTTCACATGAAAAATGCAGTTCATTGTCAAAAATCAGCTATATTAGGAGAGTGAGAATTGTGCTTTAGCATCAATTACACACTAAATATGCTGTCATTGTGTATGTTTAATGGATGTCTTTCAGTTTTAAAGATAGACAGACGGATAGATAGATAGATAGAAAGATAGAAAGATAGAAAGATAGATAGATAGAAAGATAGATAGATAGACAGACAGACAGACTGATTTCAACTGGAAGCAGTGCTTACATATTGCTTAATTTTTGGTGGTTATTAAATAGTATGGGTAGGCAAGAAAAGTGCATATATCTTTTATTAGCATAAACTTACCCAAATGCGCTCTTGCATATTTAAGGCATTCAAAGTAATAATATTTCACAGCATTAATACAGTTATGTACTAGACTGGACAATGGTAAGCAGAGCCAGTACTTATATCAACAATGGCCTTATCTGTGTGAAGTTTGTATGTTCTCCCTGTGTTTGCGTGGGTTTCCTCCGGGTGCTGTGGTTTCCTCCCACACTCCAAAAAACATACTGTTAGGTTAATTGGCTGCTATCAAAATTGACCCTAGTCTCTCCCTCTCTGTCTGTGTGTGAGTGTGTGTCTATATTAGGGAATTTAGACTGTAAGCTCCAATAGGGTAGGGACTGATGTGAATGGGTTCTCTGTACAGCGCTGCGCTATTAGTGACACTATATAAATAAATGATAATGAGGATGATGATGATATGTGTTTACTATGCCTATACACATAGCCAGCTTTCACACTTGATTGGCAGATTAATGCATCATTATTGCTAAGTTTGATAACAGTTGTCTAATACAATGACACTGGTAGAGAAAACCACTATAGACATTCACATAAGCAGCTCTCATCATCATCATTTATTGCATAAGACTTCTTTAATTATACTAAGTTTTTGAGCAGGTCTGCATTATACTTAATTATATAAGGGAGATGTACTTTTAGTAAAAAGTAGCTCTCCAATTTCAAAAGTACATCAACGTAGTATTAATACTTAGATTTAAAGATTTTCTGGGATAAATGAAATACATTCCCAGCAGCCATCTCCCTTTGCCTCTATCTTATTGCATATTTTGTCCTAATGTGCTTTCATATTTACATGTCACCATGTTTCCATTGGCTAGTACCTTAAAGTCAGATGTCTGTCAAGCAAACTGACCAGTGACAGAATTGCTTTGTGAGGTTTACATCTTTATGACATCAAATGCTTCACATGAAAAATGCAGTTCATTGTCAAAAATCAGCTATATTAGGAGAGTGAGAATTGTGTTTTAGCATCAATTACACACTAAATATGCTGTCATTGTGTATGTTTAATGGATGTCTTTCAGTTTTAAAGATAGACAGACCGATAGATAGATAGAAAGATAGATAGATAGACAGACAGACTGATTTCAACTGGAAGCAGTGCTTACATATTGCTTAATTTTTGGTGGTTATTAAATAGTATGGGTAGGCAAGAAAAGTGCATATATCTTTTATTAGCATAAACTTACCCAAATGCGCTCTTGCATATTTAAGGCATTCAAAGTAATAATATTTCACAGCATTAATACAGTTATGTACTAGACTGGACAATGGTAAGCAGAGCCAGTACTTATATCAACAATGGCCTTATCTGTGTGAAGTTTGTATGTTCTCCCTGTGTTTGCGTGGGTTTCCTCCGGGTGCTGTGGTTTCCTCCCACACTCCAAAAAACATACTGTTAGGTTAATTGGCTGCTATCAAAATTGACCCTAGTCTCTCCCTCTCTGTCTGTGTGTGAGTGTGTGTCTATATTAGGGAATTTAGACTGTAAGCTCCAATAGGGTAGGGACTGATGTGAATGGGTTCTCTGTACAGCGCTGCGCTATTAGTGACACTATATAAATAAATGATAATGAGGATGATGATGATATGTGTTTACTATGCCTATACACATAGCCAGCTTTCACACTTGATTGGCAGATTAATGCATCATTATTGCTAAGTTTGATAACAGTTGTCTAATACAGTGACACTGGTAGAGAAAACCACTATAGACATTCACATAAGCAGCTCTCATCATCATCATTTATGGCATAAGACTTCTTTAATTATACTAAGTTTTTGAGCAGGTCTGCATTATACTTAATTATATAAGGGAGATGTACTTTTAGTAAAAAGTAGCTCTCCAATTTCAAAAGTACATCAACGTAGTATTAATACTTAGATTTAAAGATTTTCTGGGATAAATGAAATACATTCCCAGCAGCCATCTCCCTTTGCCTCTATCTTATTGCATATTTTGTCCTAATGTGCTTTCATATTTACATGTCACCATGTTTCCATTGGCTAGTACCTTAAAGTCAGATGTCTGTCAAGCAAACTGACCAGTGACAGAATTGCTTTGTGAGGTTTACATCTTTATGACATCAAATGCTTCACATGAAAAATGCAGTTCATTGTCAAAAATCAGCTATATTAGGAGAGTGAGAATTGTGCTTTAGCATCAATTACACACTAAATATGCTGTCATTGTGTATGTTTAATGGATGTCTTTCAGTTTTAAAGATAGACAGACGGATAGATAGATAGATAGAAAGATAGAAAGATAGAAAGATAGATAGATAGAAAGATAGATAGATAGACAGACAGACAGACTGATTTCAACTGGAAGCAGTGCTTACATATTGCTTAATTTTTGGTGGTTATTAAATAGTATGGGTAGGCAAGAAAAGTGCATATATCTTTTATTAGCATAAACTTACCCAAATGCGCTCTTGCATATTTAAGGCATTCAAAGTAATAATATTTCACAGCATTAATACAGTTATGTACTAGACTGGACAATGGTAAGCAGAGCCAGTACTTATATCAACAATGGCCTTATCTGTGTGAAGTTTGTATGTTCTCCCTGTGTTTGCGTGGGTTTCCTCCGGGTGCTGTGGTTTCCTCCCACACTCCAAAAAACATACTGTTAGGTTAATTGGCTGCTATCAAAATTGACCCTAGTCTCTCCCTCTCTGTCTGTGTGTGAGTGTGTGTCTATATTAGGGAATTTAGACTGTAAGCTCCAATAGGGTAGGGACTGATGTGAATGGGTTCTCTGTACAGCGCTGCGCTATTAGTGACACTATATAAATAAATGATAATGAGGATGATGATGATATGTGTTTACTATGCCTATACACATAGCCAGCTTTCACACTTGATTGGCAGATTAATGCATCATTATTGCTAAGTTTGATAACAGTTGTCTAATACAATGACACTGGTAGAGAAAACCACTATAGACATTCACATAAGCAGCTCTCATCATCATCATTTATTGCATAAGACTTCTTTAATTATACTAAGTTTTTGAGCAGGTCTGCATTATACTTAATTATATAAGGGAGATGTACTTTTAGTAAAAAGTAGCTCTCCAATTTCAAAAGTACATCAACGTAGTATTAATACTTAGATTTAAAGATTTTCTGGGATAAATGAAATACATTCCCAGCAGCCATCTCCCTTTGCCTCTATCTTATTGCATATTTTGTCCTAATGTGCTTTCATATTTACATGTCACCATGTTTCCATTGGCTAGTACCTTAAAGTCAGATGTCTGTCAAGCAAACTGACCAGTGACAGAATTGCTTTGTGAGGTTTACATCTTTATGACATCAAATGCTTCACATGAAAAATGCAGTTCATTGTCAAAAATCAGCTATATTAGGAGAGTGAGAATTGTGTTTTAGCATCAATTACACACTAAATATGCTGTCATTGTGTATGTTTAATGGATGTCTTTCAGTTTTAAAGATAGACAGACCGATAGATAGATAGAAAGATAGATAGATAGACAGACAGACTGATTTCAACTGGAAGCAGTGCTTACATATTGCTTAATTTTTGGTGGTTATTAAATAGTATGGGTAGGCAAGAAAAGTGCATATATCTTTTATTAGCATAAACTTACCCAAATGCGCTCTTGCATATTTAAGGCATTCAAAGTAATAATATTTCACAGCATTAATACAGTTATGTACTAGACTGGACAATGGTAAGCAGAGCCAGTACTTATATCAACAATGGCCTTATCTGTGTGAAGTTTGTATGTTCTCCCTGTGTTTGCGTGGGTTTCCTCCGGGTGCTGTGGTTTCCTCCCACACTCCAAAAAACATACTGTTAGGTTAATTGGCTGCTATCAAAATTGACCCTAGTCTCTCCCTCTCTGTCTGTGTGTGAGTGTGTGTCTATATTAGGGAATTTAGACTGTAAGCTCCAATAGGGTAGGGACTGATGTGAATGGGTTCTCTGTACAGCGCTGCGCTATTAGTGACACTATATAAATAAATGATAATGAGGATGATGATGATATGTGTTTACTATGCCTATACACATAGCCAGCTTTCACACTTGATTGGCAGATTAATGCATCATTATTGCTAAGTTTGATAACAGTTGTCTAATACAGTGACACTGGTAGAGAAAACCACTATAGACATTCACATAAGCAGCTCTCATCATCATCATTTATGGCATAAGACTTCTTTAATTATACTAAGTTTTTGAGCAGGTCTGCATTATACTTAATTATATAAGGGAGATGTACTTTTAGTAAAAAGTAGCTCTCCAATTTCAAAAGTACATCAACGTAGTATTAATACTTAGATTTAAAGATTTTCTGGGATAAATGAAATACATTCCCAGCAGCCATCTCCCTTTGCCTCTATCTTATTGCATATTTTGTCCTAATGTGCTTTCATATTTACATGTCACCATGTTTCCATTGGCTAGTACCTTAAAGTCAGATGTCTGTCAAGCAAACTGACCAGTGACAGAATTGCTTTGTGAGGTTTACATCTTTATGACATCAAATGCTTCACATGAAAAATGCAGTTCATTGTCAAAAATCAGCTATATTAGGAGAGTGAGAATTGTGCTTTAGCATCAATTACACACTAAATATGCTGTCATTGTGTATGTTTAATGGATGTCTTTCAGTTTTAAAGATAGACAGACGGATAGATAGATAGATAGAAAGATAGAAAGATAGAAAGATAGATAGATAGAAAGATAGATAGATAGACAGACAGACAGACTGATTTCAACTGGAAGCAGTGCTTACATATTGCTTAATTTTTGGTGGTTATTAAATAGTATGGGTAGGCAAGAAAAGTGCATATATCTTTTATTAGCATAAACTTACCCAAATGCGCTCTTGCATATTTAAGGCATTCAAAGTAATAATATTTCACAGCATTAATACAGTTATGTACTAGACTGGACAATGGTAAGCAGAGCCAGTACTTATATCAACAATGGCCTTATCTGTGTGAAGTTTGTATGTTCTCCCTGTGTTTGCGTGGGTTTCCTCCGGGTGCTGTGGTTTCCTCCCACACTCCAAAAAACATACTGTTAGGTTAATTGGCTGCTATCAAAATTGACCCTAGTCTCTCCCTCTCTGTCTGTGTGTGAGTGTGTGTCTATATTAGGGAATTTAGACTGTAAGCTCCAATAGGGTAGGGACTGATGTGAATGGGTTCTCTGTACAGCGCTGCGCTATTAGTGACACTATATAAATAAATGATAATGAGGATGATGATGATATGTGTTTACTATGCCTATACACATAGCCAGCTTTCACACTTGATTGGCAGATTAATGCATCATTATTGCTAAGTTTGATAACAGTTGTCTAATACAGTGACACTGGTAGAGAAAACCACTATAGACATTCACATAAGCAGCTCTCATCATCATCATTTATGGCATAAGACTTCTTTAATTATACTAAGTTTTTGAGCAGGTCTGCATTATACTTAATTATATAAGGGAGATGTACTTTTAGTAAAAAGTAGCTCTCCAATTTCAAAAGTACATCAACGTAGTATTAATACTTAGATTTAAAGATTTTCTGGGATAAATGAAATACATTCCCAGCAGCCATCTCCCTTTGCCTCTATCTTATTGCATATTTTGTCCTAATGTGCTTTCATATTTACATGTCACCATGTTTCCATTGGCTAGTACCTTAAAGTCAGATGTCTGTCAAGCAAACTGACCAGTGACAGAATTGCTTTGTGAGGTTTACATCTTTATGACATCAAATGCTTCACATGAAAAATGCAGTTCATTGTCAAAAATCAGCTATATTAGGAGAGTGAGAATTGTGCTTTAGCATCAATTACACACTAAATATGCTGTCATTGTGTATGTTTAATGGATGTCTTTCAGTTTTAAAGATAGACAGACGGATAGATAGATAGATAGAAAGATAGAAAGATAGATAGATAGAAAGATAGATAGATAGACAGACAGACAGACTGATTTCAACTGGAAGCAGTGCTTACATATTGCTTAATTTTTGGTGGTTATTAAATAGTATGGGTAGGCAAGAAAAGTGCATATATCTTTTATTAGCATAAACTTACCCAAATGCGCTCTTGCATATTTAAGGCATTCAAAGTAATAATATTTCACAGCATTAATACAGTTATGTACTAGACTGGACAATGGTAAGCAGAGCCAGTACTTATATCAACAATGGCCTTATCTGTGTGAAGTTTGTATGTTCTCCCTGTGTTTGCGTGGGTTTCCTCCGGGTGCTGTGGTTTCCTCCCACACTCCAAAAAACATACTGTTAGGTTAATTGGCTGCTATCAAAATTGACCCTAGTCTCTCCCTCTCTGTCTGTGTGTGAGTGTGTGTCTATATTAGGGAATTTAGACTGTAAGCTCCAATAGGGTAGGGACTGATGTGAATGGGTTCTCTGTACAGCGCTGCGCTATTAGTGACACTATATAAATAAATGATAATGAGGATGATGATGATATGTGTTTACTATGCCTATACACATAGCCAGCTTTCACACTTGATTGGCAGATTAATGCATCATTATTGCTAAGTTTGATAACAGTTGTCTAATACAATGACACTGGTAGAGAAAACCACTATAGACATTCACATAAGCAGCTCTCATCATCATCATTTATTGCATAAGACTTCTTTAATTATACTAAGTTTTTGAGCAGGTCTGCATTATACTTAATTATATAAGGGAGATGTACTTTTAGTAAAAAGTAGCTCTCCAATTTCAAAAGTACATCAACGTAGTATTAATACTTAGATTTAAAGATTTTCTGGGATAAATGAAATACATTCCCAGCAGCCATCTCCCTTTGCCTCTATCTTATTGCATATTTTGTCCTAATGTGCTTTCATATTTACATGTCACCATGTTTCCATTGGCTAGTACCTTAAAGTCAGATGTCTGTCAAGCAAACTGACCAGTGACAGAATTGCTTTGTGAGGTTTACATCTTTATGACATCAAATGCTTCACATGAAAAATGCAGTTCATTGTCAAAAATCAGCTATATTAGGAGAGTGAGAATTGTGCTTTAGCATCAATTACACACTAAATATGCTGTCATTGTGTATGTTTAATGGATGTCTTTCAGTTTTAAAGATAGACAGACGGATAGATAGATAGATAGATAGAAAGATAGAAAGATAGAAAGATAGATAGATAGACAGACTGATTTCAACTGGAAGCAGTGCTTACATATTGCTTAATTTTTGGTGGTTATTAAATAGTATGGGTAGGCAAGAAAAGTGCATATATCTTTTATTAGCATAAACTTACCCAAATGCGCTCTTGCATATTTAAGGCATTCAAAGTAATAATATTTCACAGCATTAATACAGTTATGTACTAGACTGGACAATGGTAAGCAGAGCCAGTACTTATATCAACAATGGCCTTATCTGTGTGAAGTTTGTATGTTCTCCCTGTGTTTGCGTGGGTTTCCTCCGGGTGCTGTGGTTTCCTCCCACACTCCAAAAAACATACTGTTAGGTTAATTGGCTGCTATCAAAATTGACCCTAGTCTCTCCCTCTCTGTCTGTGTGTGAGTGTGTGTCTATATTAGGGAATTTAGACTGTAAGCTCCAATAGGGTAGGGACTGATGTGAATGGGTTCTCTGTACAGCGCTGCGCTATTAGTGACACTATATAAATAAATGATAATGAGGATGATGATGATATGTGTTTATTATGCCTATACACATAGCCAGCTTTCACACTTGATTGGCAGATTAATGCATCATTATTGCTAAGTTTGATAACAGTTGTCTAATACAATGACACTGGTAGAGAAAACCACTATAGACATTCACATAAGCAGCTCTCATCATCATCATTTATTGCATAAGACTTCTTTAATTATACTAAGTTTTTGAGCAGGTCTGCATTATACTTAATTATATAAGGGAGATGTACTTTTAGTAAAAAGTAGCTCTCCAATTTCAAAAGTACATCAACGTAGTATTAATACTTAGATTTAAAGATTTTCTGGGATAAATGAAATACATTCCCAGCAGCCATCTCCCTTTGCCTCTATCTTATTGCATATTTTGTCCTAATGTGCTTTCATATTTACATGTCACCATGTTTCCATTGGCTAGTACCTTAAAGTCAGATGTCTGTCAAGCAAACTGACCAGTGACAGAATTGCTTTGTGAGGTTTACATCTTTATGACATCAAATGCTTCACATGAAAAATGCAGTTCATTGTCAAAAATCAGCTATATTAGGAGAGTGAGAATTGTGTTTTAGCATCAATTACACACTAAATATGCTGTCATTGTGTATGTTTAATGGATGTCTTTCAGTTTTAAAGATAGACAGACCGATAGATAGATAGAAAGATAGATAGAAAGATAGATAGATAGACAGACAGACAGACTGATTTCAACTGGAAGCAGTGCTTACATATTGCTTAATTTTTGGTGGTTATTAAATAGTATGGGTAGGCAAGAAAAGTGCATATATCTTTTATTAGCATAAACTTACCCAAATGCGCTCTTGCATATTTAAGGCATTCAAAGTAATAATATTTCACAGCATTAATACAGTTATGTACTAGACTGGACAATGGTAAGCAGAGCCAGTACTTATATCAACAATGGCCTTATCTGTGTGAAGTTTGTATGTTCTCCCTGTGTTTGCGTGGGTTTCCTCCGGGTGCTGTGGTTTCCTCCCACACTCCAAAAAACATACTGTTAGGTTAATTGGCTGCTATCAAAATTGACCCTAGTCTCTCCCTCTCTGTCTGTGTGTGAGTGTGTGTCTATATTAGGGAATTTAGACTGTAAGCTCCAATAGGGTAGGGACTGATGTGAATGGGTTCTCTGTACAGCGCTGCGCTATTAGTGACACTATATAAATAAATGATAATGAGGATGATGATGATATGTGTTTACTATGCCTATACACATAGCCAGCTTTCACACTTGATTGGCAGATTAATGCATCATTATTGCTAAGTTTGATAACAGTTGTCTAATACAGTGACACTGGTAGAGAAAACCACTATAGACATTCACATAAGCAGCTCTCATCATCATCATTTATGGCATAAGACTTCTTTAATTATACTAAGTTTTTGAGCAGGTCTGCATTATACTTAATTATATAAGGGAGATGTACTTTTAGTAAAAAGTAGCTCTCCAATTTCAAAAGTACATCAACGTAGTATTAATACTTAGATTTAAAGATTTTCTGGGATAAATGAAATACATTCCCAGCAGCCATCTCCCTTTGCCTCTATCTTATTGCATATTTTGTCCTAATGTGCTTTCATATTTACATGTCACCATGTTTCCATTGGCTAGTACCTTAAAGTCAGATGTCTGTCAAGCAAACTGACCAGTGACAGAATTGCTTTGTGAGGTTTACATCTTTATGACATCAAATGCTTCACATGAAAAATGCAGTTCATTGTCAAAAATCAGCTATATTAGGAGAGTGAGAATTGTGTTTTAGCATCAATTACACACTAAATATGCTGTCATTGTGTATGTTTAATGGATGTCTTTCAGTTTTAAAGATAGACAGACCGATAGATAGATAGAAAGATAGATAGAAAGATAGATAGAAAGATAGATAGATAGATAGATAGATAGATAGATAGATAGACAGACAGACTGATTTCAACTGGAAGCAGTGCTTACATATTGCTTAATTTTTGGTGGTTATTAAATAGTATGGGTAGGCAAGAAAAGTGCATATATCTTTTATTAGCATAAACTTACCCAAATGCGCTCTTGCATATTTAAGGCATTCAAAGTAATAATATTTCACAGCATTAATACAGTTATGTACTAGACTGGACAATGGTAAGCAGAGCCAGTACTTATATCAACAATGGCCTTATCTGTGTGAAGTTTGTATGTTCTCCCTGTGTTTGCGTGGGTTTCCTCCCACACTCCAAAAAACATACTGTTAGGTTAATTGGCTGCTATCAAAATTGACCCTAGTCTCTCCCTCTCTGTCTGTGTGTGAGTGTGTGTCTATATTAGGGAATTTAGACTGTAAGCTCCAATAGGGTAGGGACTGATGTGAATGGGTTCTCTGTACAGCGCTGCGCTATTAGTGACACTATATAAATAAATGATAATGAGGATGATGATGATATGTGTTTACTATGCCTATACACATAGCCAGCTTTCACACTTGATTGGCAGATTAATGCATCATTATTGCTAAGTTTGATAACAGTTGTCTAATACAGTGACACTGGTAGAGAAAACCACTATAGACATTCACATAAGCAGCTCTCATCATCATCATTTATTGCATAAGACTTCTTTAATTATACTAAGTTTTTGAGCAGGTCTGCATTATACTTAATTATATAAGGGAGATGTACTTTTAGTAAAAAGTAGCTCTCCAATTTCAAAAGTACATCAACGTAGTATTAATACTTAGATTTAAAGATTTTCTGGGATAAATGAAATACATTCCCAGCAGCCATCTCCCTTTGCCTCTATCTTATTGCATATTTTGTCCTAATGTGCTTTCATATTTACATGTCACCATGTTTCCATTGGCTAGTACCTTAAAGTCAGATGTCTGTCAAGCAAACTGACCAGTGACAGAATTGCTTTGTGAGGTTTACATCTTTATGACATCAAATGCTTCACATGAAAAATGCAGTTCATTGTCAAAAATCAGCTATATTAGGAGAGTGAGAATTGTGTTTTAGCATCAATTACACACTAAATATGCTGTCATTGTGTATGTTTAATGGATGTCTTTCAGTTTTAAAGATAGACAGACCGATAGATAGATAGAAAGATAGATAGAAAGATAGATAGATAGACAGACAGACAGACTGATTTCAACTGGAAGCAGTGCTTACATATTGCTTAATTTTTGGTGGTTATTAAATAGTATGGGTAGGCAAGAAAAGTGCATATATCTTTTATTAGCATAAACTTACCCAAATGCGCTCTTGCATATTTAAGGCATTCAAAGTAATAATATTTCACAGCATTAATACAGTTATGTACTAGACTGGACAATGGTAAGCAGAGCCAGTACTTATATCAACAATGGCCTTATCTGTGTGAAGTTTGTATGTTCTCCCTGTGTTTGCGTGGGTTTCCTCCGGGTGCTGTGGTTTCCTCCCACACTCCAAAAAACATACTGTTAGGTTAATTGGCTGCTATCAAAATTGACCCTAGTCTCTCCCTCTCTGTCTGTGTGTGAGTGTGTGTCTATATTAGGGAATTTAGACTGTAAGCTCCAATAGGGTAGGGACTGATGTGAATGGGTTCTCTGTACAGCGCTGCGCTATTAGTGACACTATATAAATAAATGATAATGAGGATGATGATGATATGTGTTTACTATGCCTATACACATAGCCAGCTTTCACACTTGATTGGCAGATTAATGCATCATTATTGCTAAGTTTGATAACAGTTGTCTAATACAGTGACACTGGTAGAGAAAACCACTATAGACATTCACATAAGCAGCTCTCATCATCATCATTTATGGCATAAGACTTCTTTAATTATACTAAGTTTTTGAGCAGGTCTGCATTATACTTAATTATATAAGGGAGATGTACTTTTAGTAAAAAGTAGCTCTCCAATTTCAAAAGTACATCAACGTAGTATTAATACTTAGATTTAAAGATTTTCTGGGATAAATGAAATACATTCCCAGCAGCCATCTCCCTTTGCCTCTATCTTATTGCATATTTTGTCCTAATGTGCTTTCATATTTACATGTCACCATGTTTCCATTGGCTAGTACCTTAAAGTCAGATGTCTGTCAAGCAAACTGACCAGTGACAGAATTGCTTTGTGAGGTTTACATCTTTATGACATCAAATGCTTCACATGAAAAATGCAGTTCATTGTCAAAAATCAGCTATATTAGGAGAGTGAGAATTGTGTTTTAGCATCAATTACACACTAAATATGCTGTCATTGTGTATGTTTAATGGATGTCTTTCAGTTTTAAAGATAGACAGACCGATAGATAGATAGAAAGATAGATAGAAAGATAGATAGAAAGATAGATAGATAGATAGATAGATAGATAGACAGACAGACTGATTTCAACTGGAAGCAGTGCTTACATATTGCTTAATTTTTGGTGGTTATTAAATAGTATGGGTAGGCAAGAAAAGTGCATATATCTTTTATTAGCATAAACTTACCCAAATGCGCTCTTGCATATTTAAGGCATTCAAAGTAATAATATTTCACAGCATTAATACAGTTATGTACTAGACTGGACAATGGTAAGCAGAGCCAGTACTTATATCAACAATGGCCTTATCTGTGTGAAGTTTGTATGTTCTCCCTGTGTTTGCGTGGGTTTCCTCCCACACTCCAAAAAACATACTGTTAGGTTAATTGGCTGCTATCAAAATTGACCCTAGTCTCTCCCTCTCTGTCTGTGTGTGAGTGTGTGTCTATATTAGGGAATTTAGACTGTAAGCTCCAATAGGGTAGGGACTGATGTGAATGGGTTCTCTGTACAGCGCTGCGCTATTAGTGACACTATATAAATAAATGATAATGAGGATGATGATGATATGTGTTTACTATGCCTATACACATAGCCAGCTTTCACACTTGATTGGCAGATTAATGCATCATTATTGCTAAGTTTGATAACAGTTGTCTAATACAGTGACACTGGTAGAGAAAACCACTATAGACATTCACATAAGCAGCTCTCATCATCATCATTTATTGCATAAGACTTCTTTAATTATACTAAGTTTTTGAGCAGGTCTGCATTATACTTAATTATATAAGGGAGATGTACTTTTAGTAAAAAGTAGCTCTCCAATTTCAAAAGTACATCAACGTAGTATTAATACTTAGATTTAAAGATTTTCTGGGATAAATGAAATACATTCCCAGCAGCCATCTCCCTTTGCCTCTATCTTATTGCATATTTTGTCCTAATGTGCTTTCATATTTACATGTCACCATGTTTCCATTGGCTAGTACCTTAAAGTTAGATGTCTGTCAAGCAAACTGACCAGTGACAGAATTGCTTTGTGAGGTTTACATCTTTATGACATCAAATGCTTCACATGAAAAATGCAGTTCATTGTCAAAAATCAGCTATATTAGGAGAGTGAGAATTGTGTTTTAGCATCAATTACACACTAAATATGCTGTCATTGTGTATGTTTAATGGATGTCTTTCAGTTTTAAAGATAGACAGACGGATAGATAGATAGATAGATAGAAAGATAGAAAGATAGATAGATAGAAAGATAGATAGATAGATAGACAGACAGACAGACTGATTTCAACTGGAAGCAGTGCTTACATATTGCTTAATTTTTGGTGGTTATTAAATAGTATGGGTAGGCAAGAAAAGTGCATATATCTTTTATTAGCATAAACTTACCCAAATGCGCTCTTGCATATTTAAGGCATTCAAAGTAATAATATTTCACAGCATTAATACAGTTATGTACTAGACTGGACAATGGTAAGCAGAGCCAGTACTTATATCAACAATGGCCTTATCTGTGTGAAGTTTGTATGTTCTCCCTGTGTTTGCGTGGGTTTCCTCCGGGTGCTGTGGTTTCCTCCCACACTCCAAAAAACATACTGTTAGGTTAATTGGCTGCTATCAAAATTGACCCTAGTCTCTCCCTCTCTGTCTGTGTGTGAGTGTGTGTCTATATTAGGGAATTTAGACTGTAAGCTCCAATAGGGTAGGGACTGATGTGAATGGGTTCTCTGTACAGCGCTGCGCTATTAGTGACACTATATAAATAAATGATAA
Source organism: Mixophyes fleayi (assembly GCF_038048845.1). Classification (NCBI taxonomy): domain Eukaryota; kingdom Metazoa; phylum Chordata; class Amphibia; order Anura; family Limnodynastidae; genus Mixophyes; species Mixophyes fleayi. Next base: position 249,735 of record NW_027448575.1, read on the forward strand.
TGAGGATGATGATGTGATAAAGAGTGCATAAATAATATATTATTTATGCTTAATTTTATAATATATAACAGAGATTCAGTCACAGTTGAATTAGCACACTAGCTTTGCACAAAATTAGCCATTCTGCCCCCCACCTGTGATTGTGGGTGGTAACTAAATACTTAAACAGGTTTTCAGCATTTTGTCTGTAATTAGCAAATGAAAGCCTATAGCCAGCTTCCAGACTGCGCCCACAAGAGGTGTTTAGTAGACAAAGAAATTAGCCTGGACACTTTCACTCCATGCTGGATTTCGGACTGATAGGTAATGTAGCTCCTAGGTGAACAGGCCTACTTAGGCCCTGACTAGTATGGAGTGTGCATGACATGAAAGGTGAGTGTGAGCATGTTATAATGTGTTGTTGAATGGAGGACATAAGATTGAATGATTATTTGTTGTAAGTGATATGAAAGTTTAAGTGAGAATGAAAGTTTGAATTGATTGGATTGATATGGACAGAGTTATATGGACAGAGTTACATAAATGCATGCCTGGTTGGGATAAATGAAAGCATTTGTGTTTATACATAGTTAATGCTGTGCTGTGACTTGTGGAGTGCTGTACTATACATAGTCTGGATCCTGGTTGGGATAAATGATAGCATTTGTGTTTGGATCGATTTGTTAGGCTTTGGGAATGGAGACGTTTGTGCTATGTGTGAAATATCAGGTGTTAAAATTGGCCAGTGGACATTGTGCGTTTACTGCTGATTATAGAGCTATTTGTGGTGGATTGGCTAAATACTGCTTGTAATGAGTAATGGGTCTGTACTGAGTTCACATTGTTTAGTAACTGTAATTGTTTAGTAGGCCTTGTGGGCCTACAAGCATGGCAAGTCAGCCATTTTGGATGGTGACTACATTGCATAGAAAGTGATGGATTAGGAAGTGATCAGATTGTGGTTAAGTGATCAGATTGTTAGATATGCATAGAAAGTGCAGGTTATGTTGGTTTATGCATAGAAAGTGTAGTAGTTTGAACTGGTTGAAACCATGTGCTTGAAAATGGCCGCTAGACTTTAAGTGAGGTATGTTTGTGGTCTGTATGGATTCTCCCCTCCCCCTTCACTACACAATGCACACACACACACACCTTTAGACAATAGTTAGTCAAAATACACACAATTACATATATATCTATATTACAGGCAATAAGTATGATATATATTGCACTAAAGCTATATTGTGTGTACAATATTGTTACGCTGTTTATTGTTCTATAATATAATACAACACACTTTAAACAAATCCTATATCTTGTCGTGATTATTCTTGAAACTTGTCGATATAAAGAAATATAAAAATGATATTTCATGGGTTAATTCAGAAATACCTTTTGCGAGGAGTTGTTAACGGTATTAAATGGTCATACATATATTTGCCAGTATATTAAGGAGATTGTAACCCAAAAAGGAGAAAAGGAAAATACTTTCCCAATGGCGAGCGCCAGCCCGAACTGTGTTTTTTTTTTATAATTTTCGTGAAGATATAGGGGTGAAATTACTGTTATATTGTAAACTTTTTTTTTTTGTTTGATAGAGGGGCGGGAACGAAGGTGGTAATATTTGTGTGATATTACCGTACGCCTTTTCTAGAAAGCGGTTTTGACAAGTAACATTGTTTCATCTGTGTCCTGAAAGATATATAATTAATTACAGCGAATCTAGATTATGATTTTTAATTTTCATAATGTGTTGGCAAATAGACGTTTAATAACGGGAGTTGTATGTATCTGTTGAACAATTCTGTATTTTTAGGTGTACTAAGATGGCTATTGCTTTGTCTTCACTTATAATACAGTGTAGTTGGAAGGACTTGTGTTTACTTAGCGGTTATATTTATAGTTTAAATCTGATTCTGTGGACTGGGGGGACAGATACTCAGGAGAAAATTCTTCCTTTTTTAATCCCCAGAATCAAATTTAGTTATAACTTCTCCTGTGGAAATTTATATTTTAATTAGGACTTTTTGCATAACCAAATTTGCAAGTTATGTGATAATTAGGGATCATTTTAATCACATAATAATTACACCTTGTCTACAGAATAGGTTTGGAGAGGTAGTTTTGGATACTTGGCGGTTTTTGTCAAGGGGTGTGTGATATCTGGGTAATATAGAACCCTGTCAAACAAAAGAATTACGGGAGTAGCGCTCACGGATTCTTAGCAGAAACGCATAAGCGTGAAAGCTGGGACACCCTGTCCTGTATTGTAGTGGTAGGAGGTGATTGTTTGGAAGATTGTGTAGAAAGATGTCTCTAAAGTACAACGGAGATGTCACGGGTGCGTATTATTCGACGTGACGAAAATAGCGAAAAAGGCGCAAATTGTATTATACGCCGATAGTTACTTTGGGTTGATACAATATTTTTATGTTATATGGATAGTTAATCCATAGAGGCATTCCGATATGTAACTTCTGTAGAAACACGCCTTTGTCAGTTGTTTAGTGGGTACGGCTACGGCAACACTTAAATTATGAGCGGATCATGCGCAATGGTTTCCCAGTAAAGCCATTATTAGCGATTTTGGCTGGGTGCAACCAGATCTGCAAAACGAATTTACCAATCATTATACGATTGAGAACAGCATTTCCACTCAGTAGACAGGGGGATACTCACACAAATTATTAACACACAAGTCTATAACATGGAACATATGGATTTTATTTTTTTAATTACTTTGGAAACTCGCAAAGTGTGGTATGTTTAACCTGTGTGTTTAACCCTGCTAAAACGTATAGTGATCACCAGTAGTAAGCTTATAATCAGGTTATGTATTGATAAGCTAGGTGTAATTACGTGGACCGTATCACAGGTCGCGGCAGGTAAAATATGAATATTTATATTATTCAAGATGCCACAGATGTAGTATGTCTAAATCAAGGTTTTTTAGTAAAGCAGGCCACAGGTAGGTATGTACATGGCTGCAAAAGACTTGATTTTAGATGGTAAAAAAAATATTACATTATAAATTCTGAGAAATAAGGTATTATATGTACTCAGAGCATTGAACACTTAATTGCCCTGGTAACATAAGTAATAGGGAATAATAAGTAAAATTTGGGTTTTGTCATTGGAGATAGTTGAATGTATGCAAGGAGACGTCCTTGCTGTTATGTCAACAAATGAAAATTGATTTAGCCCTTGCAATGTCTCAGATATATATGCATTTGTTTTAAAACTGTATATGAGGACATATGGGATAATAGAGAGGTGGTATTTAAAACCCTACTCATTTTAAAAACCCAGGTATATACAGGTAATTTATAATGGTATATTGTAAAGAACCAATAATATTGGTAACAGACACACTACCTAGTGGTTACAACTTACAAATATATATTGCAGCCCCTTCATCAGAGTTTGTACTCTGGAAATGGGCGGGATAAAATATAGATTTGATAATTTTACATGTCATTATTTTGGAGGTGTTTGGCAACATGTAGCATTAGAATTAATGAAACCCCTGGATAATGGTAATGTGTTTTATTGCCTAGGGATAAAAAGGTGGATCCTAATGCACAGTGGTATATGCCACTCAAAAATGTGACATGAAATTTCCACTTATGTAAGGTTACACAGCATCTGATAAATGCCATCAGAACTGTTATATCATTACATAAGGACTAGGTAGGAAAAAACACAATTGTATGTAGACATGGTAAACTAGAGTCAAGGAGAAACCCAGGGCATGAATATTAGTGCTTGTTGATGACAGACACAAATTTCTAAAGTTTGTGTTCATAAATACCCATAAAACCGAGTTAAATAAAATAAACCCCAGTGAGTAGTAGTTTTATTCACCAGGATCAGGGGGACTGATAAAACAAAATGGTGGTTTAGTGATTTTGTTGCATTAATCTTTGCTGGCCAGTAGGGGCAATAATGTGCCTAAATCAGTTTTCTTTCTTAGAGAGAGAACATCAGTAGTGGATATACAGATCCGTTACCCAGCAAAGATGGTTATGTACAAAATGTCTAATGCTTTTAAGTGTTTAAAGAGGTTCTTTAGAGGGACATTGCCATCACCAATATACTAAATGGGTAAATCTCTAAACATCGTGTGTCCTTGGAGATATGATTAGGTAAGATGACGTTATGTGACATAAATGTATTATGTATACTCACATTTCTTTCTGTCTCCACAGGTTACTAAGAACAGGATTCCTTTGTTTCTCCTTCCCAACTGATACATAGATCATTGGAAATGAGAAAAAGGGGGATAATGGTAATGCTAAGAAAGGTATAAAAATTTGAGTTTCCCAGGTACATGGAAACTTTGAAGGAATTTTTATGGTATTGTAATAAGATAAGTCAGTCTACAGATCCCTGGCGCCACCTAGTGGTCAAAAATATGTGAAGTTTGGTCCATAATACTCGCAAAGGACAGAAAAATGTTTGTTTTTTTCAAGTCCATAATGATGGTAACACCTGGAATGAAATTCGTAAGTCATCAGAGGGGACGGGATAGGATTCTTACCATGCTCGGAAGGGAGAATTCCCAGAAGAGTATTTTTGTTTTTCTTCCCATATTAGGAACCAAGAAGTGGACAGCTGCAGAGGATATCGAAATGCTACAAGTGGACCGGACGCAGGAACGACAGATGGGTAGGAAAAAGTAAAAATTTCAAAACAACTGATATTTTTATTTTCTTTCCTACAAGATGGATGAGAATTAAGACGGTGCCCAGCTGTAGCAGATGATATCCCTGACAGATGACACGAGATCCTGAGATGGTCGTTAAGGACACAGAATGGCAGGACTTGGACACAGAAGAGATCCAAACCAGATGTCAAAGATGACTGTACCCCACAAGACTTCCCCCCCATCGTACTTGGCGAAGATGATGACATCATGAAGAGACACCAAAGATGGAACAACCTTCGGATCTTAGATTTAATTGTTGAGGGATAATTTATTGGGGAGTACCTTGACATGTGTTGATTTTTTCTCCTAAGACAAGGTTTTTTCATCAGACATGGCAACGTAGGAGATCCATTAGCGTCTTCCCCCATTCTTTCTTGATATTTGTGCTAAAAATTGCCTTACCATAATTAATTCCAAACTCAAATATATATATTAATATGTAGCCTTATTGACCACCTGTTCACACACACTCATACATGTTACATACAATCACTAGGAACACTAGGGACACTGATAAGAGATGACAACAGATATCTGTCAGTCTAACTGTAATGACAGAAAACTGACATCAGGGGGAATGATAAAGAGTGCATAAATAATATATTATTTATGCTTAATTTTATAATATATAACAGAGATTCAGTCACAGTTGAATTAGCACACTAGCTTTGCACAAAATTAGCCATTCTGCCCCCCACCTGTGATTGTGGGTGGTAACTAAATACTTAAACAGGTTTTCAGCATTTTGTCTGTAATTAGCAAATGAAAGCCTATAGCCAGCTTCCAGACTGCGCCCACAAGAGGTGTTTAGTAGACAAAGAAATTAGCCTGGACACTTTCACTCCATGCTGGATTTCGGACTGATAGGTAATGTAGCTCCTAGGTGAACAGGCCTACTTAGGCCCTGACTAGTATGGAGTGTGCATGACATGAAAGGTGAGTGTGAGCATGTTATAATGTGTTGTTGAATGGAGGACATAAGATTGAATGATTATTTGTTGTAAGTGATATGAAAGTTTAAGTGAGAATGAAAGTTTGAATTGATTGGATTGATATGGACAGAGTTATATGGACAGAGTTACATAAATGCATGCCTGGTTGGGATAAATGAAAGCATTTGTGTTTATACATAGTTAATGCTGTGCTGTGACTTGTGGAGTGCTGTACTATACATAGTCTGGATCCTGGTTGGGATAAATGATAGCATTTGTGTTTGGATCGATTTGTTAGGCTTTGGGAATGGAGACGTTTGTGCTATGTGTGAAATATCAGGTGTTAAAATTGGCCAGTGGACATTGTGCGTTTACTGCTGATTATAGAGCTATTTGTGGTGGATTGGCTAAATACTGCTTGTAATGAGTAATGGGTCTGTACTGAGTTCACATTGTTTAGTAACTGTAATTGTTTAGTAGGCCTTGTGGGCCTACAAGCATGGCAAGTCAGCCATTTTGGATGGTGACTACATTGCATAGAAAGTGATGGATTAGGAAGTGATCAGATTGTGGTTAAGTGATCAGATTGTTAGATATGCATAGAAAGTGCAGGTTATGTTGGTTTATGCATAGAAAGTGTAGTAGTTTGAACTGGTTGAAACCATGTGCTTGAAAATGGCCGCTAGACTTTAAGTGAGGTATGTTTGTGGTCTGTATGGATTCTCCCCTCCCCCTTCACTACACAATGCACACACACACACACCTTTAGACAATAGTTAGTCAAAATACACACAATTACATATATATCTATATTACAGGCAATAAGTATGATATATATTGCACTAAAGCTATATTGTGTGTACAATATTGTTACGCTGTTTATTGTTCTATAATATAATACAACACACTTTAAACAAATCCTATATCTTGTCGTGATTATTCTTGAAACTTGTCGATATAAAGAAATATAAAAATGATATTTCATGGGTTAATTCAGAAATACCTTTTGCGAGGAGTTGTTAACGGTATTAAATGGTCATACATATATTTGCCAGTATATTAAGGAGATTGTAACCCAAAAAGGAGAAAAGGAAAATACTTTCCCAATGGCGAGCGCCAGCCCGAACTGTGTTTTTTTTTTATAATTTTCGTGAAGATATAGGGGTGAAATTACTGTTATATTGTAAACTTTTTTTTTTTGTTTGATAGAGGGGCGGGAACGAAGGTGGTAATATTTGTGTGATATTACCGTACGCCTTTTCTAGAAAGCGGTTTTGACAAGTAACATTGTTTCATCTGTGTCCTGAAAGATATATAATTAATTACAGCGAATCTAGATTATGATTTTTAATTTTCATAATGTGTTGGCAAATAGACGTTTAATAACGGGAGTTGTATGTATCTGTTGAACAATTCTGTATTTTTAGGTGTACTAAGATGGCTATTGCTTTGTCTTCACTTATAATACAGTGTAGTTGGAAGGACTTGTGTTTACTTAGCGGTTATATTTATAGTTTAAATCTGATTCTGTGGACTGGGGGGACAGATACTCAGGAGAAAATTCTTCCTTTTTTAATCCCCAGAATCAAATTTAGTTATAACTTCTCCTGTGGAAATTTATATTTTAATTAGGACTTTTTGCATAACCAAATTTGCAAGTTATGTGATAATTAGGGATCATTTTAATCACATAATAATTACACCTTGTCTACAGAATAGGTTTGGAGAGGTAGTTTTGGATACTTGGCGGTTTTTGTCAAGGGGTGTGTGATATCTGGGTAATATAGAACCCTGTCAAACAAAAGAATTACGGGAGTAGCGCTCACGGATTCTTAGCAGAAACGCATAAGCGTGAAAGCTGGGACACCCTGTCCTGTATTGTAGTGGTAGGAGGTGATTGTTTGGAAGATTGTGTAGAAAGATGTCTCTAAAGTACAACGGAGATGTCACGGGTGCGTATTATTCGACGTGACGAAAATAGCGAAAAAGGCGCAAATTGTATTATACGCCGATAGTTACTTTGGGTTGATACAATATTTTTATGTTATATGGATAGTTAATCCATAGAGGCATTCCGATATGTAACTTCTGTAGAAACACGCCTTTGTCAGTTGTTTAGTGGGTACGGCTACGGCGACACTTAAATTATGAGCGGATCATGCGCAATGGTTTCCCAGTAAAGCCATTATTAGCGATTTTGGCTGGGTGCAACCAGATCTGCAAAACGAATTTACCAATCATTATACGATTGAGAACAGCATTTCCACTCAGTAGACAGGGGGATACTCACACAAATTATTAACACACAAGTCTATAACATGGAACATATGGATTTTATTTTTTTAATTACTTTGGAAACTCGCAAAGTGTGGTATGTTTAACCTGTGTGTTTAACCCTGCTAAAACGTATAGTGATCACCAGTAGTAAGCTTATAATCAGGTTATGTATTGATAAGCTAGGTGTAATTACGTGGACCGTATCACAGGTCGCGGCAGGTAAAATATGAATATTTATATTATTCAAGATGCCACAGATGTAGTATGTCTAAATCAAGGTTTTTTAGTAAAGCAGGCCACAGGTAGGTATGTACATGGCTGCAAAAGACTTGATTTTAGATGGTAAAAAAAATATTACATTATAAATTCTGAGAAATAAGGTATTATATGTACTCAGAGCATTGAACACTTAATTGCCCTGGTAACATAAGTAATAGGGAATAATAAGTAAAATTTGGGTTTTGTCATTGGAGATAGTTGAATGTATGCAAGGAGACGTCCTTGCTGTTATGTCAACAAATGAAAATTGATTTAGCCCTTGCAATGTCTCAGATATATATGCATTTGTTTTAAAACTGTATATGAGGACATATGGGATAATAGAGAGGTGGTATTTAAAACCCTACTCATTTTAAAAACCCAGGTATATACAGGTAATTTATAATGGTATATTGTAAAGAACCAATAATATTGGTAACAGACACACTACCTAGTGGTTACAACTTACAAATATATATTGCAGCCCCTTCATCAGAGTTTGTACTCTGGAAATGGGCGGGATAAAATATAGATTTGATAATTTTACATGTCATTATTTTGGAGGTGTTTGGCAACATGTAGCATTAGAATTAATGAAACCCCTGGATAATGGTAATGTGTTTTATTGCCTAGGGATAAAAAGGTGGATCCTAATGCACAGTGGTATATGCCACTCAAAAATGTGACATGAAATTTCCACTTATGTAAGGTTACACAGCATCTGATAAATGCCATCAGAACTGTTATATCATTACATAAGGACTAGGTAGGAAAAAACACAATTGTATGTAGACATGGTAAACTAGAGTCAAGGAGAAACCCAGGGCATGAATATTAGTGCTTGTTGATGACAGACACAAATTTCTAAAGTTTGTGTTCATAAATACCCATAAAACCGAGTTAAATAAAATAAACCCCAGTGAGTAGTAGTTTTATTCACCAGGATCAGGGGGACTGATAAAACAAAATGGTGGTTTAGTGATTTTGTTGCATTAATCTTTGCTGGCCAGTAGGGGCAATAATGTGCCTAAATCAGTTTTCTTTCTTAGAGAGAGAACATCAGTAGTGGATATACAGATCCGTTACCCAGCAAAGATGGTTATGTACAAAATGTCTAATGCTTTTAAGTGTTTAAAGAGGTTCTTTAGAGGGACATTGCCATCACCAATATACTAAATGGGTAAATCTCTAAACATCGTGTGTCCTTGGAGATATGATTAGGTAAGATGACGTTATGTGACATAAATGTATTATGTATACTCACATTTCTTTCTGTCTCCACAGGTTACTAAGAACAGGATTCCTTTGTTTCTCCTTCCCAACTGATACATAGATCATTGGAAATGAGAAAAAGGGGGATAATGGTAATGCTAAGAAAGGTATAAAAATTTGAGTTTCCCAGGTACATGGAAACTTTGAAGGAATTTTTATGGTATTGTAATAAGATAAGTCAGTCTACAGATCCCTGGCGCCACCTAGTGGTCAAAAATATGTGAAGTTTGGTCCATAATACTCGCAAAGGACAGAAAAATGTTTGTTTTTTTCAAGTCCATAATGATGGTAACACCTGGAATGAAATTCGTAAGTCATCAGAGGGGACGGGATAGGATTCTTACCATGCTCGGAAGGGAGAATTCCCAGAAGAGTATTTTTGTTTTTCTTCCCATATTAGGAACCAAGAAGTGGACAGCTGCAGAGGATATCGAAATGCTACAAGTGGACCGGACGCAGGAACGACAGATGGGTAGGAAAAAGTAAAAATTTCAAAACAACTGATATTTTTATTTTCTTTCCTACAAGATGGATGAGAATTAAGACGGTGCCCAGCTGTAGCAGATGATATCCCTGACAGATGACACGAGATCCTGAGATGGTCGTTAAGGACACAGAATGGCAGGACTTGGACACAGAAGAGATCCAAACCAGATGTCAAAGATGACTGTACCCCACAAGACTTCCCCCCCATCGTACTTGGCGAAGATGATGACATCATGAAGAGACACCAAAGATGGAACAACCTTCGGATCTTAGATTTAATTGTTGAGGGATAATTTATTGGGGAGTACCTTGACATGTGTTGATTTTTTCTCCTAAGACAAGGTTTTTTCATCAGACATGGCAACGTAGGAGATCCATTAGCGTCTTCCCCCATTCTTTCTTGATATTTGTGCTAAAAATTGCCTTACCATAATTAATTCCAAACTCAAATATATATATTAATATGTAGCCTTATTGACCACCTGTTCACACACACTCATACATGTTACATACAATCACTAGGAACACTAGGGACACTGATAAGAGATGACAACAGATATCTGTCAGTCTAACTGTAATGACAGAAAACTGACATCAGGGGGAATGATAAAGAGTGCATAAATAATATATTATTTATGCTTAATTTTATAATATATAACAGAGATTCAGTCACAGTTGAATTAGCACACTAGCTTTGCACAAAATTAGCCATTCTGCCCCCCACCTGTGATTGTGGGTGGTAACTAAATACTTAAACAGGTTTTCAGCATTTTGTCTGTAATTAGCAAATGAAAGCCTATAGCCAGCTTCCAGACTGCGCCCACAAGAGGTGTTTAGTAGACAAAGAAATTAGCCTGGACACTTTCACTCCATGCTGGATTTCGGACTGATAGGTAATGTAGCTCCTAGGTGAACAGGCCTACTTAGGCCCTGACTAGTATGGAGTGTGCATGACATGAAAGGTGAGTGTGAGCATGTTATAATGTGTTGTTGAATGGAGGACATAAGATTGAATGATTATTTGTTGTAAGTGATATGAAAGTTTAAGTGAGAATGAAAGTTTGAATTGATTGGATTGATATGGACAGAGTTATATGGACAGAGTTACATAAATGCATGCCTGGTTGGGATAAATGAAAGCATTTGTGTTTATACATAGTTAATGCTGTGCTGTGACTTGTGGAGTGCTGTACTATACATAGTCTGGATCCTGGTTGGGATAAATGATAGCATTTGTGTTTGGATCGATTTGTTAGGCTTTGGGAATGGAGACGTTTGTGCTATGTGTGAAATATCAGGTGTTAAAATTGGCCAGTGGACATTGTGCGTTTACTGCTGATTATAGAGCTATTTGTGGTGGATTGGCTAAATACTGCTTGTAATGAGTAATGGGTCTGTACTGAGTTCACATTGTTTAGTAACTGTAATTGTTTAGTAGGCCTTGTGGGCCTACAAGCATGGCAAGTCAGCCATTTTGGATGGTGACTACATTGCATAGAAAGTGATGGATTAGGAAGTGATCAGATTGTGGTTAAGTGATCAGATTGTTAGATATGCATAGAAAGTGCAGGTTATGTTGGTTTATGCATAGAAAGTGTAGTAGTTTGAACTGGTTGAAACCATGTGCTTGAAAATGGCCGCTAGACTTTAAGTGAGGTATGTTTGTGGTCTGTATGGATTCTCCCCTCCCCCTTCACTACACAATGCACACACACACACACCTTTAGACAATAGTTAGTCAAAATACACACAATTACATATATATCTATATTACAGGCAATAAGTATGATATATATTGCACTAAAGCTATATTGTGTGTACAATATTGTTACGCTGTTTATTGTTCTATAATATAATACAACACACTTTAAACAAATCCTATATCTTGTCGTGATTATTCTTGAAACTTGTCGATATAAAGAAATATAAAAATGATATTTCATGGGTTAATTCAGAAATACCTTTTGCGAGGAGTTGTTAACGGTATTAAATGGTCATACATATATTTGCCAGTATATTAAGGAGATTGTAACCCAAAAAGGAGAAAAGGAAAATACTTTCCCAATGGCGAGCGCCAGCCCGAACTGTGTTTTTTTTTTATAATTTTCGTGAAGATATAGGGGTGAAATTACTGTTATATTGTAAACTTTTTTTTTTTGTTTGATAGAGGGGCGGGAACGAAGGTGGTAATATTTGTGTGATATTACCGTACGCCTTTTCTAGAAAGCGGTTTTGACAAGTAACATTGTTTCATCTGTGTCCTGAAAGATATATAATTAATTACAGCGAATCTAGATTATGATTTTTAATTTTCATAATGTGTTGGCAAATAGACGTTTAATAACGGGAGTTGTATGTATCTGTTGAACAATTCTGTATTTTTAGGTGTACTAAGATGGCTATTGCTTTGTCTTCACTTATAATACAGTGTAGTTGGAAGGACTTGTGTTTACTTAGCGGTTATATTTATAGTTTAAATCTGATTCTGTGGACTGGGGGGACAGATACTCAGGAGAAAATTCTTCCTTTTTTAATCCCCAGAATCAAATTTAGTTATAACTTCTCCTGTGGAAATTTATATTTTAATTAGGACTTTTTGCATAACCAAATTTGCAAGTTATGTGATAATTAGGGATCATTTTAATCACATAATAATTACACCTTGTCTACAGAATAGGTTTGGAGAGGTAGTTTTGGATACTTGGCGGTTTTTGTCAAGGGGTGTGTGATATCTGGGTAATATAGAACCCTGTCAAACAAAAGAATTACGGGAGTAGCGCTCACGGATTCTTAGCAGAAACGCATAAGCGTGAAAGCTGGGACACCCTGTCCTGTATTGTAGTGGTAGGAGGTGATTGTTTGGAAGATTGTGTAGAAAGATGTCTCTAAAGTACAACGGAGATGTCACGGGTGCGTATTATTCGACGTGACGAAAATAGCGAAAAAGGCGCAAATTGTATTATACGCCGATAGTTACTTTGGGTTGATACAATATTTTTATGTTATATGGATAGTTAATCCATAGAGGCATTCCGATATGTAACTTCTGTAGAAACACGCCTTTGTCAGTTGTTTAGTGGGTACGGCTACGGCAACACTTAAATTATGAGCGGATCATGCGCAATGGTTTCCCAGTAAAGCCATTATTAGCGATTTTGGCTGGGTGCAACCAGATCTGCAAAACGAATTTACCAATCATTATACGATTGAGAACAGCATTTCCACTCAGTAGACAGGGGGATACTCACACAAATTATTAACACACAAGTCTATAACATGGAACATATGGATTTTATTTTTTTAATTACTTTGGAAACTCGCAAAGTGTGGTATGTTTAACCTGTGTGTTTAACCCTGCTAAAACGTATAGTGATCACCAGTAGTAAGCTTATAATCAGGTTATGTATTGATAAGCTAGGTGTAA
>NW_027448576.1:0-30145 GCF_038048845.1 Mixophyes fleayi
TGTTTCATGAATCATGAATCATGAATCATGAATTGAATCATGAATCATGAATCGAATCATGAATCATGAATCGAATCATGAATAATGAATTGAATCATGAATCGAATCATGAATCATGAATCATGAATTGTATCATGAATCATGAATCGAATCATGAATCTTGAATCATGAATTGAATCATGAATCGAATCATGAATCATGAATTGAATCATGAATCATGAATCATGAATCATGAATTGAATCATGAATCATGAATCATGAATCATGAATTGAATCATGAATCATGAATCATGAATCGAATCATGAATCATGAATCAAGAAACATGAATTGAATCATGAATCATGAATCGAATCATGAATCTTGAATCATGAATTGAATCATGAATCATGAATCATGAATCATGAATTGAATCATGAATCATGAATCATGAATCATGAATCATGAATAATGAATCATGAATCGAATCATGAATTGAATCATGAATCATGAATCATGAATCATGAATTGAATCATGAATCATGAATCATGAATCGAATCATGAATCATGAATCAAGAATCATGAATCGAATCATGAATCATGAATCGAATCATGAATCATGAATCATGAATCATGAATCATGAATCATGAATCATGAATTGAATCATGAATCATGAATCATGAATTGAATCATAAATCATGAATCATGAATCATGAATTATGAATCTTAAATCGAATCATGAATCATGAATCATGAATCGAATCATAAATCATGAATCGAATCATGAATCATGAATCATGAATTGAATCATGAATCATAAATCATGAATCATGAATCGAATCATGAATCATGAATCATGAATCGTGAATCATGAATCATAAATTGAATCATGAATCATGAATTGAATCATAAATCATGAATCATGAATCATGAATCATGAATCATAAATCATGAATCATAAATCGAATCATGAATCATGAATCATGAATCGAATCATGAATCATGAATCATGAATCATGAATTGAATCATCAATCATGAATCATGAAATATGAATTGAATCATGAAACATGAATCATGAATTGAATCATGAATCTTGAATCATGAATCTTGAATCATGAATCATGAATCATGAATTAAATCATGAATCATGAATCATGAATTGAATCATGAATCATGAATCATGAATCATGAATCATAAATCGAATCATGAATCATGAATTGAATCGAATCATGAATCATGAATCATGAATTGAATCATGAATCATGAATTGAATCATGAATCATGAATCATGAATTGAATCATGAATCATGAATCGAATCATGAATCATGAATCATGAATTGAATCATGAATCATGAATCATGAATCATTAATCATTAATCATGAATTGAATCATGAATCATGAATCGAATCATGAATAATGAATTGAATCATGAATCATGAATCGAATCATGAATCTTGAATCATGAATTGAATCATGAATCGAATCATGAATCATGAATTGAATCATGAATCATGAATCATGAATTGAATCATGAATCATGAATCATGAATCATGAATTGAATCATGAATCATGAATCATGAATCGAATCATGAATCATGAATCAAGAATCATGAATTGAATCATGAATCATGAATCGAATCATGAATCTTGAATCATGAATTGAATCATGAATCATGAATCATGAATCATGAATTGAATAATGAATCATGAAACATGAATCGAATCATGAATCATGAGTAAAAAATCATGAATCGAATGATGAATCATGAATTGAATCATGAATCATGAATCATGAATTATGAATTGAATCATGAATCATGAATCATGTATTGAATCATGAATCATGAATCATGAATCATGAATCATGAATTGAATCATAAATCATGAATCATGAATCGAATCATGAATCATAAATCAAGAATCATAAATCGAATCATGAATCATGAATTGAATCATAAATCATGAATCATGAATCATGAATTGAATCATGAATCATGAATCATGAAATATGAAATGAATCATGAATCATGAATCATGAATTGAATCATGAATCATAAATCATGAATCATAAATCGAATCATGAATCATGAATTGAATCATGAATCGAATCATGAATCATGAATCATGAATTGAATCATGAATCATGAATCATGAATTGAATCATGAATCATGAATTGAATCATGAATCATGAATCGAATCATGAATCATGAATCATGAATCATAAATCTTGAATCATGAATTATGAATCTTAAATCGAATCATGAATCATGAATCATGAATCGAATCATAAATCATGAATCATGAATCATGAATTGAATAATGAATCATTAATCATGAATCGAATCATGAATCATGAGTCAAGAATCATGAGTCAAGAATCATGAATCGAATCATGAATCATGAATCATGAATCATGAATCATGAATCATGAATCATGAATTGAATCATGAATCATGAATCATGAATTGAATCATGAATCATGAATCATGAATCATGAATCATGAATCATGAATCATGAATTGAATCATGAATCATGAATCATGAATCATGAATTGAATCATGAATCATGAATCATGAATCATGAATCATGAATCATGAATCATGAATCGAATCATGAATTGAATCATGAATCATGAATCATGAATCATGAATCATGAATTGAATCATGAATCATGAATCATGAATCGAATCATGAATCATGAATCAAGAATCATGAATCGAATCATGAATCATGAATCGAATCATGAATCATGAATCATGAATCATGAATCATGAATCATGAATCATGAATTGAATCATGAATCATGAATCATGAATTGAATCATAAATCATGAATCATGAATCATGAATTATGAATCTTAAATCGAATCATGAATCATGAATCATGAATCGAATCATAAATCATGAATCGAATCATGAATCATGAATCATGAATTGAATCATGAATCATAAATCATGAATCATGAATCGAATCATGAATCATGAATCATGAATCGTGAATCATGAATCATAAATTGAATCATGAATCATGAATTGAATCATAAATCATGAATCATGAATCATGAATCATGAATCATAAATCATGAATCATAAATCGAATCATGAATCATGAATCATGAATCGAATCATGAATCATGAATCATGAATCATGAATTGAATCATGAATCATGAATCATGAAATATGAATTGAATCATGAAACATGAATCATGAATTGAATCATGAATCTTGAATCATGAATCTTGAATCATGAATCATGAATCATGAATTAAATCATGAATCATGAATCATGAATTGAATCATGAATCATGAATCATGAATCATGAATCATAAATCGAATCATGAATCATGAATTGAATCATGAATCGAATCATGAATCATGAATCATGAATTGAATCATGAATCATGAATCATGAATTGAATCATGAATCATGAATCATGAATTGAATCCTGAATCATGAATCATGAATTGAATCATGAATCATGAATCGAATCATGAATCATGAATCATGAATTGAATCATGAATCATGAATCATGAATCATGAATCATTAATCATGAATTGAATCATGAATCATGAATCGAATCATGAATAATGAATTGAATCATGAATCATGAATCGAATCATGAATCTTGAATCATGAATTGAACCATGAATCGAATCATGAATCATGAATTGAATCATGAATCATGAATCATGAATCATGAATTGAATCATGAATCATGAATCATGAATCATGAATTGAATCATGAATCATGAATCATGAATCGAATCATGAATCATGAATCAAGAATCATGAATTGAATCATGAATCATGAATCGAATCATGAATCTTGAATCATGAATTGAATCATGAATCATGAATCATGAATCATGAATTGAATAATGAATCATGAAACATGAATCGAATCATGAATCATGAGTAAAAAATCATGAATCGAATGATGAATCATGAATTGAATCATGAATCATGAATCATGAATTATGAATTGAATCATGAATCATGAATCATGTATTGAATCATGAATCATGAATCATGAATCATGAATCATGAATTGAATCATAAATCATGAATCATGAATCGAATCATGAATCATAAATCAAGAATCATAAATCGAATCATGAATCATGAATTGAATCATAAATCATGAATCATGAATCATGAATTGAATCATGAATCATGAATCATGAAATATGAAATGAATCATGAATCATGAATCATGAATTGAATCATGAATCATAAATCATGAATCATAAATCAAATCATGAATCATGAATTGAATCATGAATCGAATCATGAATCATGAATCATCAATTGAATCATGAATCATGAATCGAATCATGAATCATGAATCAAGAATCATGAATTGAATCATGAATCATGAATCGAATCATGAATCATGAATCATGAATCATGAATCATAAATCTTGAATCATGAATTATGAATCTTAAATCGAATCATGAATCATGAATCATGAATCGAATCATAAATCATGAATCATGAATCATGAATTGAATAATGAATCATTAATCATGAATCGAATCATGAATCATGAGTCAAGAATCATGAATCATGAGTCAAGAATCATGAATCGAATCATGAATCATGAATCATGAATCATGAATCATGAATCATGACTCATGAATTGAATCATGAATCATGAATCATGAATTGAATCATGAATCATGAATCATGAATCATGAATCATGAATCATGAATCATGAATTGAATCATGAATCATGAATCATGAATCATGAATTGAATCATGAATCATGAATCTTGAATTATGAATTATGAATTGAATCATGAATCATGAATTGAATCATGAATCATGAATCATGAATTATGAATCTTGAATTATGAATCTTAAATCGAATCATGAATCATGAATCATGAATCGAATCATAAATCATGAATCGAATCATGAATCATGAATCATGAATTGAATCATGAATCATAAATCATGAATCATGAATCGAATCATGAATCATGAATTGAATCATGAATCTTGAATCATGAATCATGAATCATGAATTGTATCATGAATCATGAATCATGAATCATAAATTGAATCATGAATCATGAATTGAATCATAAATCATGAATCATGAATCATGAATCATGAATCATGAATCATGAATCATGAATCATAAATCGAATCATGAATCATGAATCGAATCATGAATCATGAATTGAATCATGAATCGAATCATGAATCATGAATCATGAATTGTATCATGAATCATGAATCGAATCATGAATCTTGAATCATGAATTGAATCATGAATCGAATCATGAATCATGAATTGAATCATGAATCATGAATCATGAATCATGAATTGAATCATGAATCATGAATCATGAATCGAATCATGAATCATGAATCAAGAATCATGAATTGAATCATGAATCATGAATCGAATCATGAATCTTGAATCATGAATTGAATCATGAATCATGAATTATGAATCATGAATTGAATAATGAATCATGCAACATGAATCAAATCATGAATCATGAGTAAAAAATCATGAATCGAATGATGAATCATGAATTGAATCATGAATCATGAATCATGAATTATGCATTGAATCATGAATCATGAATCATGTATTGAATCATGAATCATGAATCATGAATCATGAATTGAATCATAAATCATGAATCATGAATCGAATCATGAATCATGAATCAAGAATCATAAATCGAATCATGAATCATGAATCCAATCATGAATCATGAATCATGAATTGAATCATAAATCATGAATCATGAATCATGAATTGAATCATGAATTATGAATCATGAAATATGAATTGAATCATGAATCATGAATCATGAATTGAATCATGAATCATGAATCATGAATCATAAATCGAATCATGAATCATGAATTGAATCATAAATCGAATCATGAATCATGAATCATGAATTGAATCATGAATCATGAATCATGAATTGAATCATGAATCATGAATCGAATCATGAATCATGAATCATGAATTGAATCATGAATCATGAATCATGAATCATGAATCATGAATCATGAATTGAATCATGAATCATGAATCATGAATCATAAATCGAATCATGAATCATGAATCGAATCATGAATCATGAATTGAATCATGAATCGAATCATGAATCATGAATCGAATCATGAATCATGAATCATGAATTGTATCATGAATCATGAATCGAATCATGAATCTTGAATCATGAATTGAATCATGAATCGAATCATGAATCATGAATTGAATCATGAATCATGAATCATGAATCATGAATTGAATCATGAATCATGAATCATGAATCGAATCATGAATCATGAATCAAGAATCATGAATTGAATCATGAATCATGAATCGAATCATGAATCTTGAATCATGAATTGAATCATGAATCATGAATTATGAATCATGAATTGAATAATGAATCATGCAACATGAATCAAATCATGAATCATGAGTAAAAAATCATGAATCGAATGATGAATCATGAATTGAATCATGAATCATGAATCATGAATTATGCATTGAATCATGAATCATGAATCATGTATTGAATCATGAATCATGAATCATGAATTGAATCATGAATCATGAATCGAATCATGAATAATGAATTGAATCATGAATCGAATCATGAATCATGAATTGTATCATGAATCATGAATCGAATCATGAATCTTAAATCATGAATTGAATCATGAATCGAATCATGAATCATGAATTGAATCATGAATCATGAATCATGAATCATGAATTGAATCATGAATCATGAATCATGAATCATGAATTGAATCATGAATCATGAATCATGAATCATGAATTGAATCATGAATTGAATCATGAATCGAATCATGAATCATGAATTGAATCGTGAATTGAATCATGAATCGAATCATGAATCATGAATCATGAATCATGAATTAAATCAGGAATCATGTACCATGAATCATGAATTGAATCATGAATCATGAATCATGAATTTAATCATGAATCTTGAATCATGAATCATGAATCATGAATTGAATCATGAATCATGAATCATGAATTGAATCATGAATCATGAATCATGATTCATGAATCATAAATCGAATCATGAATCATGAATTGAATCATGAATCGAATCATGAATCATGAATCATGAATTGAATCATGAATCATGAATCATGAATTGAATCATGAATCATGAATCGAATCATGAATCATGAATCATGAATTGAATCATGAATCATGAATCATGAATCATGAATCATGAATTGAATCATGAATCATGAATCGAATCATGAATAATGAATTGAATCATGAATCGAATCATGAATCATGAATCATAATTTGTATCATGAATCATGAATCGAATCATGAATCTTGAATCATGAATTGAATCATGAATCGAATCATGAATCATGAATTGAATCATGAATCATGAATCATGAATCATGAATTGAATCATGAATCATGAATCATGAATCATGAATTGAATCATGAATCATGAATCATGAATCGAATCATGAATCATGAATCAAGAATCATGAATTGAATCATGAATCATGAATCGAATCATGAATCTTGAATCATGAATTGAATCATGAATCATGAATCATGAATCATGAATTGAATCATGTATCATGAATCATGAATCATGAATCATGAATCATGAATCGAATCATGAATCATGGATTGAATCATGAATCATGAATCATGAATCATGAATCATGAATTGAATCATGAATCATGAATCATGAATCGAATCATGAATCATGAATCAAGAATCATGAATCGAATCATGAATCATGAATCGAATCATGAATCATGAATCATGAATCATGAATCATGAATCATGAATCATGAATCATGAATTGAATCATGAATCATGAATCATGAATTGAATCATAAATCATGAATCATGAATCATAATTCATGAATTATGAATCTTAAATCGAATCATGAATCATTAATCATGAATCATGAATTATGAATCTTAAATCAAATCATGAATCATGAATCATGAATCGAATCATAAATCATGAATCGAATCATGAATCATAAATCATGAATCATGAATCATGAATCATGAATCATGAATCATGAATCGTGAATCATGAATCATAAATTGAATCATGAATCATGAATTGAATCATAAATCATGAATCATGAATCATGAATCATGAATCATGAATCATAAATCGAATCATGAATCATGAATCATGAATCGAATCATGAATCATGAATCATGAATCATGAATTGAATCATGAATCATGAATCATGAAATATGAATTGAATCATCAATCATGAATCATGAATTGAATCATGAATCTTGAATCATGAATCATGAATCATGAATTGAATCATGAATCTTTAATCATGAATCATGAATCATGAATTGAATCATGAATCATGAATCATGAATTGAATCATGAATCATGAATCATGAATCATAAATCGAATCATGAATCATGAATTGAATCATGAATCGAATCATGAATCATGAATCATGAATTGAATCATGAATCATGAATCATGAATTGAATCATGAATCATGAATCATGAATTGAATCATGAATCATGAATCGAATCATGAATCATGAATCATGAATTGAATCATGAATCATGAATCATGAATCATGAATCATGAATCATGAATCATGAATTTAATCATGAATCATGAATCGAATCATGAATAATGAATTGAATCATGAATCGAATCATGAATCATGAATCATGAATTGTATCATGAATCATGAATCGAATCATGAATCTTGAATCATGAATTGAATCATGAATCGAATCATGAATCATGAATTGAATCATGAATCATGAATTGAATCATGAATCATGAATCATGAATCATGAATTGAATCATGAATCATGAATCATGATTCAAATCATGAATCATGAATCAAGAATCATGAATTGAATCATGAATCATGAATCGAATCATGAATCTTGAATCATGAATTCAATCATGAATCATGAATCATGAATCATGAATTGAATAATGAATCATGAAACATGAATCGAATCATGAATCATGAGTAAAAAATCATGAATCGAATGATGAATCATGAATTGAATCATAAATCATGAATCATGAATTATGCATTGAATCATGAATCATGAATCATGTATTGAATCATGAATCATGAATCATGAATCATGAATCATGAATTGAATCATAAATCATGAATCATGAATCGAATCATGAATCATGAATCAAGAATCATAAATCGAATCATGAATCATGAATCGAATCATGAATCATGAATCATGAATTGAATCATAAATCATGAATCATGAATCATGAATTGAATCATGAATCATGAATCATGAAATATGAAATGAATCATGAATCATGAATCATGAATTGACTCATGAATCTTGAATCAGGAATCATGAATCATGAATTGAATCATGAACCATGAATCATGAATTGAATCATGAATCATGAATCATGAATTGAATCATGAATCATGAATCATGAATCTTAAATCATGAATCATAAATCGAATCATGAATCATGAATTGAATCATGAATCGAATCATGACTCATGAATCATGAATTGAATCATGGATCATGAATCATGAATTGAATCATGAATCATGAATCGAATCATGAATCATGAATCATGAATCATGAATCATGAATCATGAATCATGAATCATGAATCTTAAATCGAATCATGAATCATGAATCATGAATCGAATCATAAATCATGAATCATGAATCATGAAGTGAATAATGAATCATTAATCATGAATCGAATCATGAATCATGAGTCAAGAATCATGAATCATGAGTCAAGAATCATGAATCGAATCATGAATCATGAATCATGAATCATGAATCATGAATCATGAATCATGAATTGAATCATGAATCATGAATCATGAATTGAATCATGAATCATGAATCATGAATCATGAATCATGAATCATGAATTGAATCATGAATCATGAATCATGAATCATGAATCTTGAATTATGAATTATGAATTGAATCATGAATCATGAATTGAATCATGAATCATGAATCATGAATCATGAATCATGAATTATGAATCTTAAATCGAATCATGAATCATGAATCATGAATCGAATCATAAATCATGAATCGA
The DNA here is from genome assembly GCF_038048845.1 of Mixophyes fleayi. NCBI lineage: Eukaryota > Metazoa > Chordata > Amphibia > Anura > Limnodynastidae > Mixophyes > Mixophyes fleayi. The sequence continues at coordinate 10,107 of NW_027448576.1, forward strand.
ATCATGAATCACGAATCATGAATTGAATCATGAATCATAAATCATGAATCATGAATCGAATCATGAATCATGAATCATGAATCATGAATCATGAAATATGAATCTTAAATCGAATCATGAATCATGAATCATGAATCGAATCATAAATCATGAATCGAATCATGAATCATGAATCATGAATTGAATCATGAATCTTGAATCATGAATCATGAATCATGAATTGAATAATGAATCATGAATCATGAATTGAATCATGAATCATGAATCATGAATCATAAATCGAATCATGAATCATGAATTGAATAATGAATCGAATCATGAATCATGAATCATGAATTGAATCATGAATCCTGAATCGAATCATGAATCATGAATCATGAATTGAATCATGAATCATGAATCATGAATCATGAATCATGAATTGAATCATGAATCATGAATCGAATCATGAATAATGAATTGAATCATGAATCGAATCATGAATCATGAATCATGAATTGTATCATGAATCATGAATCGAATCATGAATCTTGAATCATGAATTGAATCATGAATCGAATCATGAATCATGAATTGAATCATGAATCATGAATCATGAATCATGAATTGAATCATGAATCATGAATCATGAATCGAATCATGAATCATGAATCAAGAATCATGAATTGAATCATGAATCATGAATCGAATCATGAATCTTGAATCATGAATTGAATCATGAATCATGAATTATGAATCATGAATTGAATAATGAATCATGAAACATGAATCAAATCATGAATCATGAGTAATAAATCATGAATCGAATGATGAATCATGAATTGAATCATGAATCATGAATCATGAATTATGCATTGAATCATGAATCATGAATCATGTATTGAATCATGAATCATGAATCATGAATCATGAATTGAATCATAAATCATGAATCATGAATCGAATCATGAATCATGAATCAAGAATCATAAATCGAATCATGAATCATGAATCGAATCATGAATCATGAATCATGAATTGAATCATAAATCATGAATCATGAATCATTAATTGAATCATGAATTATGAATCATGAAATATGAATTGAATCATGAATCATGAATCATGAATTGAATCATGAATCATGAATCATGAATCATAAATCGAATCATGAATCATGAATTGAATCATGAATCGAATCATGAATCATGAATCATGAATTGAATCATGAATCATGAATCATGAATTGAATCATGAATCATGAATCGAATCATGAATCATGAATCATGAATCATGAATTGAATCATGAATCATGAATCATGAATCATGAATCATGAATTGAATCATGAATCATGAATCGAATCATGAATAATGAATTGAATCATGAATCGAATCATGAATCATGAATCATGAATTGTATCATGAATCATGAATCGAATCATGAATCTTGAATCATGAATTGAATCATGAATCGAATCATGAATCATGAATTGAATCATGAATCATGAATCATGAATCATGAATTGAATCATGAATCATGAATCATGAATCGAATCATGAATCATGAATCAAGAATCATGAATTGAATCATGAATCATGAATCGAATCATGAATCTTGAATCATGAATTGAATCATGAATCATGAATTATGAATCATGAATTGAATAATGAATCATGAAACATGAATCAAATCATGAATCATGAGTAATAAATCATGAATCGAATGATGAATCATGAATTGAATCATGAATCATGAATCATGAATTATGCATTGAATCATGAATCATGAATCATGTATTGAATCATGAATCATGAATCATGAATCATGAATTGAATCATAAATCATGAATCATGAATCGAATCATGAATCATGAATCAAGAATCATAAATCGAATCATGAATCATGAATCGAATCATGAATCATGAATCATGAATTGAATCATAAATCATGAATCATGAATCATTAATTGAATCATGAATTATGAATCATGAAATATGAATTGAATCATGAATCATGAATCATGAATTGAATCATGAATCATGAATCATGAATCATAAATCGAATCATGAATCATGAATTGAATCATGAATCGAATCATGAATCATGAATCATGAATTGAATCATGAATCATGAATCATGAATTGAATCATGAATCATGAATCGAATCATGAATCATGAATCATGAATCATGAATTGAATCATGAATCATGAATCATGAATCATGAATCATGAATTGAATCATGAATCATGAATCGAATCATGAATAATGAATTGAATCATGAATCGAATCATGAATCATGAATCATGAATTGTATCATGAATCATGAATCGAATCATGAATCTTGAATCATGAATTGAATCATGAATCGAATCATGAATCATGAATTGAATCATGAATCATGAATCATGAATCGAATCATGAATCATGAATCAAGAATCATGAATTGAATCATGAATCATAAATCGAATCATGAATCTTGAATCATGAATTGAATCATGAATCATGAATTGAATAATGAATCATGAAACATGAATCGAATCATGAATCATGAGTAAAAAATCATGAATCGAATGATGAATCATGAATTGAATCATGAATCATGAATCATGAATTATGAATTGAATCATGAATCATGAATCATGTATTGAATCATGAATCATGAATCATGAATCATGAATTGAATCATAAATCATGAATCATGAATCGTATCATGAATCATGAATCAAGAATCATAAATCGAATCATGAATCAAATCATGAATCATGAATCATGAATTGAATCATAAATCATAAATCATGAATCGAATCATGAATCATGAATCATGAATCATGAATCATAAATCATGAATTGAATCATGAATCATGAATCATGAATCATGAATTGAATCATGAATCCTGAATCATGAATTGAATCATGAATCATGAATCATGAATCATGAATTGAATCATGAATCATGAATCATGAATCATGAATTGAATCATGAATCATGAATCATGAATCATGAATTGAATCATGAATTGAATCATGAATCGAATCATGAATCATGAATTGAATCATAAATTGAATCATGAATCGAATCATGAATCATGAATTGAATCATGAATCATGAATCATGAATCGAATCATAAATCATGAATCGAATCATGAATCATGAATCATGAATTGAACCATGAATCATAAATCATGAATCATGAATCGAATCATGAATCATGAATCATGAATCGTGAATCATGAATCATAAATTGAATCATGAATCATGAATTGAATCATAAATCATGAATCATGAATCATGAATCATGAATCATGAATCATGAATCATGAATCATAAATCGAATCATGAATCATGAATCATGAATCATGAATCATGAATCATGAATTGAACCATGAATCATAAATCATGAATCATGAATCGAATCATGAATCATGAATCATGAATCGTGAATCATGAATCATAAATTGAATCATGAATCATGAATTGAATCATAAATCATGAATCATGAATCATGAATCATGAATCATGAATCATGAATCATAAATCGAATCATGAATCATGAATCATGAATCATGAATCATGAATCATGAATTGAATCATGAATCATGAATAATGAAATATGAATTGAATCATCAATCATGAATCATGAATTGAATCATGAATCTTGAATCATGAATCATGAATCATGAATTGAATCATAAATCATGAATCATGAATTGAATTATGAATCATGAATCATGAATCATGAATCATGAATCATGAATTGAATCATGAATCATGAATCTTGAATTATGAATTATGAATTGAATCCTGAATCATGAATTGAATCATGAATCATGAATCATGAATCATGAATCATGAATTATGAATCTTAAATCGAATCATGAATCATGAATCATGAATCGAATCATAAATCATGAATCGAATCATGAATCATGAATCATGAATTGAATCATGAATCATAAATCATGAATCATGAATCGAATCATGAATCATGAATCGTGAATCATGAATCATAAATTGAATCATGAATCATGAATCATGAATCGTGAATCATGAATCATAAATTGAATCATGAATCATGAATTGAATCATAAATCATGAATCATGAATCATGAATCATGAATCATGAATCATGAATCATGAATCATAAATCGAATCATGAATCATGAATCATGAATTGAATCATGAATCTTGAATCATGAATTGAATCATGAATCATGAATCATGAATCATAAATCGAATCATGAATCATGAATCATGAATTGAATCATGAATCTTGAATCATGAATCATGAATCATGAATCGAATCATGAATCATGAATCAAGAATCATGAATTGAATCATGAATCAGGAATCGAATCATGAATCTTGAATCATGAATTGAATCATGAATCATGAATTATGAATCATAATTCATGAATTATGAATCTTAAATCGAATCATAATTCATTAATCATGAATCATGAATCAAATTATAAATCATGAATTGAATCATGAATCATGAATCATGAATTGAATCATAAATCATGAATCGAATCATGAATCATGAATCATGAATTGAATCATGAATCATAAATCATGAATCATGAATCAAATCATAAATCATGAATCATGAATCGTGAATCATGAATCATAAATTGAATCATGAATCATGAATTGAATCATAAATCATGAATCATGAATCATGAATCATGAATCGAATCATGAATCATGAATCATGAATCATGAATTGAATCATGAATCATGAATCATGAAATATGAATTGAATCATGAATCATGAATCATGAATTGAATCATGAATCATGAATCATGAATCGTGAATCATGAATCATAAATTGAATCATGAATCATGAATTGAATCATAAATTGAATCATGAATCATGACTCATGAATCGAATCATGAATCATGAATCATGAATCATGAATTGAATCATGAATCATGAATCATGAAATATGAATTGAATCATCAATCATGAATCATGAATTGAATCATGAATCTTGAATCATGAATCATGAATCATGAATTGAATCATGAATCATGAATCATGAATTGAATCATGAATCATGAATCATGAATCATGAATCATGAATCATAAATCGAATCATGAATCATGAATTGAATCATGAATCGAATCATGAATTGAATCATGAATCATGAATCGAATCATGAATCATGAATCATGAATTGAATCATGAATCATGAATCATGAATCATGAATCATGAATTGAATCATGAATCATGAATCGAATCATGAATAATGAATTGAATCATGAATCGAATCATGAATCATGAATCATGAATTGTATCATGAATCATGAATCGAATCATGAATCTTGAATCATGAATTGAATCATGAATCGAATCATGAATCATGAATTGAATCATGAATCATGAATCATGAATTGAATCATGAATCATGAATCATGAATCATGAATTGAATCATGAATCTTGAATCATGAATCGAATCATGAATCATGAATCAAGAATCATGAATTGAATCATGAATCATGAATCGAATCATGAATCTTGAATCATGAATCATGAATCATGAATCATGAATTGAATAATGAATCATGAAACATGAATCGAATGATGAATCATGAGTAAAAAATCATGAATCGAATGATGAATCATGAATTGAATCATGAATCATGAATCATGAATTATGAATTGAATCATGAATCATGAATCATGTATTGAATCATGAATCATGAATCATGAATTATGAATCATGAATTGAATCATAAATCATGAATCATGAATCGAATCATGAATCATGAATCAAGAATCATAAATCGAATCATGAATCATGAATTGAATCATGAATCATGAATTGAATCATAAATCATGAATCATGAATCATGAATTGAATCATGAATCATGAATCATGAAATATGAATTGAATCAAGAATCATGAATCATGAATTGAATCATGAATCTTGAATCATGAATCATGAATTGAATCATGAATCATGAATCATGAATTGAATCATGAATCATGAATCATGAATCATAAATCATGAATCATAAATCGAATCATGAATCATGAATTGAATCATGAATCGAATCATGAATCATGAATCATGAATTGAATCATGAATCATGAATCATGAATTGAATCATGAATCATGAGTCGAATCATGAATCATGAATCATGAATCATGAATCATGAATTATGAATCTTAAATCGAATCATGAATCATGAATCATGAATCGAATCATAAATCATGAATCATGAATCATGAATTGAATAATGAATCATGAATCATGAATCGAATCATGAATCATGAGTCAAGAATCATGAATCGAATCATGAATCATGAATCATGAATCATGAATCATGAATCATGAATTGAATCATTAATCATGAATCATGAATTGAATCATGAATCATGAATCATGAATCATGAATCATGAATCATGAATTGAATCATGAATCCTGAATCATGAATTGAATCATGAATCATGAATCTTGAATTATGAATTATGAATTGAATCATGAATCATGAATTGAATCATAAATCATGAATCATGAATTATGAATCTTAAATCGAATCATGAATCATGAATCATGAATCGAATCATAAATCATGAATCGAATTATGAATCATGAATCATGAATTGAATCATGAATCATAAATCATGAATCATGAATCGAATCATGAATCATGAATCGTGAATCATGAATCATAAATTGAATCATGAATCATGAATTGAATCATAAATCATGAATCATGAATCATGAATCATGAATCATGAATCATGAATCATAAATCGAATTATGAATGATGAATCATGAATCGAATCATGAATCATGAATCATGAATTGAATCATGAATCATGAATCATGAAATATGAATTGAATCATCAATCATGAATCATGAATTGAATCATGAATCTTGAATCATGAATCATGAATCATGAATTGAATCATGAATCATGAATTGAATCATGAATCATGAATCATGAATCATGAATCATAAATCGAATCATGAATCATGAATTGAATCATGAATCGAATCATGAATCATGAATCATGAATTGAATCATGAATCATGAATCATGAATTGAATCATGAATCATGAATCGAATCATGAATCATGAATCATGAATTTAATCATGAATCATGAATCATGAATCATGAAATGAATCATGAATCATGAATTGAATCATGAATCATGAATCTTGAATTATGAATTATGAATTGAATCATGAATCATGTATTGAATCATGAATCATGAATCAAGAATCATGAATTATGAATCATGAATTGAATAATGAATCATGAATCAAGAATCATGAATTGAATCATGAATCATGAATCGAATCATGAATCTTGAATCATGAATTGAATCATGAATCATGAATCATGAATCATGAATTGAATAATGAATCATGAAACATGAATCGAATCATGAATCATGAGTAAAAAATCATGAATCGAATGATGAATCATGAATCGAATCATGAATCATGAGTAAAAAATCATGAATCGAATGATGAATCATGAATTGAATCATGAATCATGAATCATGAATTATGAATTGAATCATGAATCATGAATCATGTATTGAATCATGAATCATGAATCATGAATCATGAATTGAATCATAAATCCTGAATCATGAATCGAATCATGAATCATGAATCAAGAATCATAAATCAAATCATGAATCATGAATCGAATCATGAATCATGAATCGAATTATGAATAATGAATTGAATCATGAATCGAATCATGAATCATGAATCATGAATTGTATCATGAATCATGAATCGAATCATGAATCTTGAATCATGAATTGAATCATGAATCGAATCATGAATTATGAATTGAATCATGAATCATGAATAATGAATCATGAATTGAATCATGAATCATGAATCATGAATCATGAATTGAATCATGAATCATGAATCATGAATCGAATCATGAATCATGAATCAAGAATCATGAATTGAATCATGAATCATGAATCGAATCATGAATCTTGAATCATGAATTGAATCATGAATCATGAATCATGAATCATGAATTGAATAATGAATCATGAATCATGAATTGAATCATAAATCATGAATCATGAATCATGAATTGAATCATGAATCATGAATCATGAAATATGAATTGAATCAAGAATCATGAATCATGAATTGAATCATGAATCTTGAATCATGAATCATGAATTGAATCATGAATCATGAATCATGAATTGAATCATGAATCATGAATCATGAATCATAAATCATGAATCATAAATCGAATCATGAATCATGAATTGAATCATGAATCGAATCATGAATCATGAATCATGAATTGAATCATGAATCATGAATCATGAATTGAATCATGAATCATGAGTCGAATCATGAATCATGAATCATGAATCATGAATCATGAATTATGAATCTTAAATCGAATCATGAATCATGAATCATGAATCGAATCATAAATCATGAATCATGAATCATGAATTGAATAATGAATCATGAATCATGAATCGAATCATGAATCATGAGTCAAGAATCATGAATCGAATCATGAATCATGAATCATGAATCATGAATCATGAATCATGAATTGAATCATTAATCATGAATCATGAATTGAATCATGAATCATGAATCATGAATCATGAATCATGAATCATGAATTGAATCATGAATCCTGAATCATGAATTGAATCATGAATCATGAATCTTGAATTATGAATTATGAATTGAATCATGAATCATGAATTGAATCATAAATCATGAATCATGAATTATGAATCTTAAATCGAATCATGAATCATGAATCATGAATCGAATCATAAATCATGAATCGAATTATGAATCATGAATCATGAATTGAATCATGAATCATAAATCATGAATCATGAATCGAATCATGAATCATGAATCGTGAATCATGAATCATAAATTGAATCATGAATCATGAATTGAATCATAAATCATGAATCATGAATCATGAATCATGAATCATGAATCATGAATCATAAATCGAATTATGAATGATGAATCATGAATCGAATCATGAATCATGAATCATGAATTGAATCATGAATCATGAATCATGAAATATGAATTGAATCATCAATCATGAATCATGAATTGAATCATGAATCTTGAATCATGAATCATGAATCATGAATTGAATCATGAATCATGAATTGAATCATGAATCATGAATCATGAATCATGAATCATAAATCGAATCATGAATCATGAATTGAATCATGAATCGAATCATGAATCATGAATCATGAATTGAATCATGAATCATGAATCATGAATTGAATCATGAATCATGAATCGAATCATGAATCATGAATCATGAATTTAATCATGAATCATGAATCATGAATCATGAAATGAATCATGAATCATGAATTGAATCATGAATCATGAATCTTGAATTATGAATTATGAATTGAATCATGAATCATGTATTGAATCATGAATCATGAATCAAGAATCATGAATTATGAATCATGAATTGAATAATGAATCATGAATCAAGAATCATGAATTGAATCATGAATCATGAATCGAATCATGAATCTTGAATCATGAATTGAATCATGAATCATGAATCATGAATCATGAATTGAATAATGAATCATGAAACATGAATCGAATCATGAATCATGAGTAAAAAATCATGAATCGAATGATGAATCATGAATCGAATCATGAATCATGAGTAAAAAATCATGAATCGAATGATGAATCATGAATTGAATCATGAATCATGAATCATGAATTATGAATTGAATCATGAATCATGAATCATGTATTGAATCATGAATCATGAATCATAAATCATGAATTGAATCATAAATCCTGAATCATGAATCGAATCATGAATCATGAATCAAGAATCATAAATCAAATCATGAATCATGAATCGAATCATGAATCATGAATCGAATTATGAATAATGAATTGAATCATGAATCGAATCATGAATCATGAATCATGAATTGTATCATGAATCATGAATCGAATCATGAATCTTGAATCATGAATTGAATCATGAATCGAATCATGAATTATGAATTGAATCATGAATCATGAATCATGAATCATGAATTGAATCATGAATCATGAATCATGAATCATGAATTGAATCATGAATCATGAATCATGAATCGAATCATGAATCATGAATCAAGAATCATGAATTGAATCATGAATCATGAATCGAATCATGAATCTTGAATCATGAATTGAATCATGAATCATGAATCATGAATCATGAATTGAATAATGAATCATGAATCATGAATCGAATCATGAATCATGAGTAAAAAATCATGAATCGAATGATGAATCATGAATCGAATCATGAATCATGAGTAAAAAATCATGAATCGAATGATGAATCATGAATTGAATCATGAATCATGAATCATGAATTATGAATTGAATCATGAATCATGAATCATGTATTGAATCATGAATCATGAATCATGAATCATGAATTGAATCATAAATCCTGAATCATGAATCGAATCATGAATCATGAATCAAGAATCATAAATCGAATCATGAATCATGAATCGAATCATGAATCATGAATCATGAATTGAATCATAAATCATGAATCATGAATTGAATCATGAATCATGAATCATGAAATATGAATTGAATCATGAATCATGAATTGAATCATGAATCTAGAATCATGAATCATGAATCATGAATTGAATCATGAATCATGAATCATGAATTGAATCATGAATCGAATCATGAATCATGAATCATGAATTGAATCATGAATCATGAATCATGAATTGAATCATGAATCATGAATCGAATCATGAATCATGAATCATGAATTATGAATCTTAAATCGAATCATGAATCATGAATCGAATCATGAATCATGAGTCAAGAATCATGAATCGAATCATGAATCATGAATCATGAATCATGAATCATGAATTGAATCATGAATCATGAATCATGAATTGAATCATGAATCATGAATCATGAATCATGAATCATGAATCATGAATTGAATCATGAATCATGAATCTTGAATTATGAATTATGAATTGAATCATGAATCATGAATTGAATCATGAATCATGAATCATGAATCATGAATCATGAATTATGAATCTTAAATCGAATCATGAATCATGAATCATGAATCGAATCATAAATCATGAATCGAATCATGAATCATGAATTGAATCATGAATCATAAATCATGAATCATGAATCGAATCATGAATCATGAATCATGAATCGTGAATCATGAATCATAAATTGAATCATGAATCATGAATCATGAATCGTGAATCATGAATCATAAATTGAATCATGAATCATGAATTGAATCATAAATCATGAATCATGAATCATGAATCATGAATCATGAATCATGAATCATAAATCGAATCATGAATCATGAATCATGAATTGAATCATGAATCTTGAATCATGAATTGAATCATGAATCATGAATCATGAATCATAAATCGAATCATGAATCATGAATCATGAATTGAATCATGAATCTTGAATCATGAATCATGAATCATGAATCGAATCATGAATCATGAATCGAATCATGAATCTTGAATCATGAATTGAATCATGAATCATGAATTATGAATCATAATTCATGAATTATGAATCTTAAATCGAATCATGAATCATTAATCATGAATCATGAATCAAATTATAAATCATGAATTGAATCATGAATCATGAATCATGAATTGAATCATAAATCATGAATCGAATCATGAATCATGAATCATGAATTGAATCATGAATCATAAATCATGAATCATGAATCGAATCATGAATCATGAATCATGAATCGTGAATCATGAATCGTAAATTGAATCATGAATCATGAATTGAATCATAAATCATGAATCATGAATCATGAATCATGAATCATGAATCATAAATTGAATCATGAATCATGACTCATGAATCGAATCATGAATCATGAATCATGAATCATGAATTGAATCATGAATCATGAATCATGAAATATGAATTGAATCATCAATCATGAATCATGAATTGAATCATGAATCTTGAATCATGAATCATGAATCATGAATTGAATCATGAATCATGAATCATGAATTGAATCATGAATCATGAATCATGAATCATGAATCATGAATCATAAATCGAATCATGAATTGAATCATGAATCATGAATCAAATCATGAATCATGAATCATGAATTGAATCATGAATCATGAATCATGAATCATGAATCATGAATTGAATCATGAATCATGAATCGAATCATGAATAATGAATTGAATCATGAATCGAATCATGAATCATGAATCATGAATTGTATCATGAATCATGAATCGAATCATGAATCTTGAATCATGAATTGAATCATGAATCGAATCATGAATCATGAATCGAATCATGAATCATGAATCAAGAATCATGAATTGAATCATGAATCATGAATCGAATCATGAATCTTGAATCATGAATTGAATCATGAATCATGAATCATGAATCATGAATTGAATAATGAATCATGAAACATGAATCGAATCATGAATCATGAGTAAAAAATCATGAATCGAATGATGAATCATGAATCGAATCATGAATCATGAGTAAAAAATCATGAATCGAATCATGAATCATGAATTGAATCATGAATCATGAATCATGAATTATGAATTGAATCATGAATCATGAATCATGTATTGAATCATGAATCATGAATCATGAATCATGAATTGAATCATAAATCCTGAATCATGAATCGAATCATGAATCATGAATCAAGAATCATAAATCGAATCATGAATCATGAATCGAATCATGAATCATGAATCATGAATTGAATCATAAATCATGAATCATGAATTGAATCATGAATCATGAATCATGAAATATGAATTGAATCATGAATCATGAATTGAATCATGAATCTAGAATCATGAATCATGAATCATGAATTGAATCATGAATCATGAATCATGAATTGAATCATGAATCGAATCATGAATCATGAATCATGAATTGAATCATGAATCATGAATCATGAATTGAATCATGAATCATGAATCGAATCATGAATCATGAATCATGAATTATGAATCTTAAATCGAATCATGAATCATGAATCGAATCATGAATCATGAGTCAAGAATCATGAATCGAATCATGAATCATGAATCATGAATCATGAATCATGAATTGAATCATGAATCATGAATCATGAATTGAATCATGAATCATGAATCATGAATCATGAATCATGAATCATGAATCATGAATCATGAATCATGAATTGAATCATGAATCCTGAATCATGAATTGAATCATGAATCATGAATCTTGAATTATGAATTATGAATTGAATCATGAATCATGAATTGAATCATAAATCATGAATCATGAATTATGAATCTTAAATCGAATCATGAATCATGAATCATGAATCGAATCATAAATCATGAATCGAATTATGAATCATGAATCATGAATTGAATCATGAATCATAAATCATGAATCATGAATCGAATCATGAATCATGAATCGTGAATCATGAATCATAAATTGAATCATGAATCATGAATTGAATCATAAATCATGAATCATGAATCATGAATCATGAATCATGAATCATGAATCATAAATCGAATTATGAATGATGAATCATGAATCGAATCATGAATCATGAATCATGAATTGAATCATGAATCATGAATCATGAAATATGAATTGAATCATCAATCATGAATCATGAATTGAATCATGAATCTTGAATCATGAATCATGAATCATGAATTGAATCATGAATCATGAATTGAATCATGAATCATGAATCATGAATCATGAATCATAAATCGAATCATGAATCATGAATTGAATCATGAATCGAATCATGAATCATGAATCATGAATTGAATCATGAATCATGAATCATGAATTGAATCATGAATCATGAATCGAATCATGAATCATGAATCATGAATTTAATCATGAATCATGAATCATGAATCATGAAATGAATCATGAATCATGAATTGAATCATGAATCATGAATCTTGAATTATGAATTATGAATTGAATCATGAATCATGTATTGAATCATGAATCATGAATCAAGAATCATGAATTATGAATCATGAATTGAATAATGAATCATGAATCAAGAATCATGAATTGAATCATGAATCATGAATCGAATCATGAATCTTGAATCATGAATTGAATCATGAATCATGAATCATGAATCATGAATTGAATAATGAATCATGAAACATGAATCGAATCATGAATCATGAGTAAAAAATCATGAATCGAATGATGAATCATGAATCGAATCATGAATCATGAGTAAAAAATCATGAATCGAATGATGAATCATGAATTGAATCATGAATCATGAATCATGAATTATGAATTGAATCATGAATCATGAATCATGTATTGAATCATGAATCATGAATCATGAATCATGAATTGAATCATAAATCCTGAATCATGAATCGAATCATGAATCATGAATCAAGAATCATAAATCAAATCATGAATCATGAATCGAATCATGAATCATGAATCGAATTATGAATAATGAATTGAATCATGAATCGAATCATGAATCATGAATCATGAATTGTATCATGAATCATGAATCGAATCATGAATCTTGAATCATGAATTGAATCATGAATCGAATCATGAATTATGAATTGAATCATGAATCATGAATCATGAATCATGAATTGAATCATGAATCATGAATCATGAATCATGAATTGAATCATGAATCATGAATCATGAATCGAATCATGAATCATGAATCAAGAATCATGAATTGAATCATGAATCATGAATCGAATCATGAATCTTGAATCATGAATTGAATCATGAATCATGAATCATGAATCATGAATTGAATAATGAATCATGAATCATGAATCGAATCATGAATCATGAGTAAAAAATCATGAATCGAATGATGAATCATGAATCGAATCATGAATCATGAGTAAAAAATCATGAATCGAATGATGAATCATGAATTGAATCATGAATCATGAATCATGAATTATGAATTGAATCATGAATCATGAATCATGTATTGAATCATGAATCATGAATCATGAATCATGAATTGAATCATAAATCCTGAATCATGAATCGAATCATGAATCATGAATCAAGAATCATAAATCGAATCATGAATCATGAATCGAATCATGAATCATGAATCATGAATTGAATCATAAATCATGAATCATGAATTGAATCATGAATCATGAATCATGAAATATGAATTGAATCATGAATCATGAATTGAATCATGAATCTAGAATCATGAATCATGAATCATGAATTGAATCATGAATCATGAATCATGAATTGAATCATGAATCGAATCATGAATCATGAATCATGAATTGAATCATGAATCATGAATCATGAATTGAATCATGAATCATGAATCGAATCATGAATCATGAATCATGAATTATGAATCTTAAATCGAATCATGAATCATGAATCGAATCATGAATCATGAGTCAAGAATCATGAATCGAATCATGAATCATGAATCATGAATCATGAATCATGAATTGAATCATGAATCATGAATCATGAATTGAATCATGAATCATGAATCATGAATCATGAATCATGAATCATGAATTGAATCATGAATCATGAATCTTGAATTATGAATTATGAATTGAATCATGAATCATGAATTGAATCATGAATCATGAATCATGAATCATGAATCATGAATTATGAATCTTAAATCGAATCATGAATCATGAATCATGAATCGAATCATAAATCATGAATCGAATCATGAATCATGAATTGAATCATGAATCATAAATCATGAATCATGAATCGAATCATGAATCATGAATCATGAATCGTGAATCATGAATCATAAATTGAATCATGAATCATGAATCATGAATCGTGAATCATGAATCATAAATTGAATCATGAATCATGAATTGAATCATAAATCATGAATCATGAATCATGAATCATGAATCATGAATCATGAATCATAAATCGAATCATGAATCATGAATCATGAATTGAATCATGAATCTTGAATCATGAATTGAATCATGAATCATGAATCATGAATCATAAATCGAATCATGAATCATGAATCATGAATTGAATCATGAATCTTGAATCATGAATCATGAATCATGAATCGAATCATGAATCATGAATCGAATCATGAATCTTGAATCATGAATTGAATCATGAATCATGAATTATGAATCATAATTCATGAATTATGAATCTTAAATCGAATCATGAATCATTAATCATGAATCATGAATCAAATTATAAATCATGAATTGAATCATGAATCATGAATCATGAATTGAATCATAAATCATGAATCGAATCATGAATCATGAATCATGAATTGAATCATGAATCATAAATCATGAATCATGAATCGAATCATGAATCATGAATCATGAATCGTGAATCATGAATCGTAAATTGAATCATGAATCATGAATTGAATCATAAATCATGAATCATGAATCATGAATCATGAATTGAATCATAAATCATGAATCATGAATCATGAATCATGAATCATAAATTGAATCATGAATCATGACTCATGAATCGAATCATGAATCATGAATCATGAATCATGAATTGAATCATGAATCATGAATCATGAAATATGAATTGAATCATCAATCATGAATCATGAATTGAATCATGAATCTTGAATCATGAATCATGAATCATGAATTGAATCATGAATCATGAATCATGAATTGAATCATGAATCATGAATCATGAATCATGAATCATGAATCATAAATCGAATCATGAATTGAATCATGAATCATGAATCAAATCATGAATCATGAATCATGAATTGAATCATGAATCATGAATCATGAATCATGAATCATGAATTGAATCATGAATCATGAATCGAATCATGAATAATGAATTGAATCATGAATCGAATCATGAATCATGAATCATGAATTGTATCATGAATCATGAATCGAATCATGAATCTTGAATCATGAATTGAATCATGAATCGAATCATGAATCATGAATCGAATCATGAATCATGAATCAAGAATCATGAATTGAATCATGAATCATGAATCGAATCATGAATCTTGAATCATGAATTGAATCATGAATCATGAATCATGAATCATGAATTGAATAATGAATCATGAAACATGAATCGAATCATGAATCATGAGTAAAAAATCATGAATCGAATGATGAATCATGAATCGAATCATGAATCATGAGTAAAAAATCATGAATCGAATGATGAATCATGAATTGAATCATGAATCATGAATCATGAATTATGAATTGAATCATGAATCATGAATCATGTATTGAATCATGAATCATGAATCATGAATCATGAATTGAATCATAAATCCTGAATCATGAATCGAATCATGAATCATGAATCAAGAATCATAAATCGAATCATGAATCATGAATCGAATCATGAATCATGAATCATGAATTGAATCATAAATCATGAATCATGAATTGAATCATGAATCATGAATCATGAAATATGAATTGAATCATGAATCATGAATCATGAATTGAATCATGAATCTAGAATCATGAATCATGAATCATGAATTGAATCATGAATCATGAATCATGAATTGAATCATGAATCGAATCATGAATCATGAATCATGAATTGAATCATGAATCATGAATCATGAATTGAATCATGAATCATGAATCGAATCATGAATCATGAATCATGAATTATGAATCTTAAATCGAATCATGAATCATGAATCGAATCATGAATCATGAGTCAAGAATCATGAATCGAATCATGAATCATGAGTCATGAATCATGAATCATGAATCATGAATTGAATCATGAATCATGAATCATGAATTGAATCATGAATAATGAATCATGAATCATGAATCATGAATCATGAATTGAATCATGAATCATGAATCTTGAATTATGAATTATGAATTGAATCATGAATCATGAATTGAATCATGAATCATGAATCATGAATCATGAATCATGAATCATGAATTATGAATCTTAAATCGAATCATGAATCATGAATCATGAATCGAATCATAAATCATGAATCGAATCATGAATCATGAATTGAATCATGAATCATAAATCATGAATCATGAATCGAATCATGAATCATGAATCATGAATCGTGAATCATGAATCATAAATTGAATCATGAATCATGAATCATGAATCGTGAATCATGAATCATAAATTGAATCATGAATCATGAATTGAATCATAAATCATGAATCATGAATCATGAATCATGAATCATGAATCATGAATCATGAATCATAAATCGAATCATGAATCATGAATCATGAATTGAATCATGAATCTTGAATCATGAATTGAATCATGAATCATGAATCATGAATCATAAATCGAATCATGAATCATGAATCATGAATTGAATCATGAATCTTGAATTATGAATCATGAATCATGAATCGAATCATGAATCATGAATCGAATCATGAATCTTGAATCATGAATTGAATCATGAATCATGAATTATGAATCATAATTCATGATTATGAATCTTAAATCGAATCATGAATCATTAATCATGAATCATGAATCAAATTATAAATCATGAATTGAATCATGAATCATGAATCATGAATTGAATCATAAATCATGAATCGAATCATGAATCATGAATCATGAATCATGAATTGAATCATGAATCATAAATCATGAATCATGAATCGAATCATGAATCATGAATCATGAATCGTGAATCATGAATCGTAAATTGAATCATGAATCATGAATTGAATCATAAATCATGAATCATGAATCATGAATCATGAATCATGAATCATAAATTGAATCATGATCATGACTCATGAATCGAATCATGAATCATGAATCATGAATCATGATTGAATCATGAATCATGAATCATGAAATATGAATTGAATCATCAATCATGAATCATGAATTGAATCATGAATCTTGAATCATGAATCATGAATCATGAATTGAATCATGAATCACTGAATCATGAATTGAATCATGAATGAATCATGAATCATGAATCAATGAATCATGAATCATAAATCGAATCATGAATCATGAATTGAATCATGAATCGAATCATGAATTGAATCATGAATCATGAATCGAATCATGAATCATGAATCATGAATTGAATCATGAATCATGAATCATGAATCATGAATCATGAATTGAATCATGAATCATGAATCGAATCATGAATAATGAATTGAATCATGAATCGAATCATGAATCATGAATCATGAATTGTATCATGAATCATGAATCGAATCATGAATCTTGAATCACTGAATTGAATCATGAATCGAATCATGAATCATGAATCGAATCATGAATCATGAATCAAGAATCATGAATTGAATCATGAATCATGAATCGAATCATGAATCTTGAATCATGAATTGAATCATGAATCATGAATCATGAATCATGAATTGAATAATGAATCATAAAACATGAATCGAATCATGAATCATGAGTAAAAAATCATGAATCGAATGATGAATCATGAATCGAATCATGAATCATGAGTAAAAAATCATGAATCGAATGATGAATCATGAATTGAATCATGAATCATGAATCATGAATTATGAATTGAATCATGAATCATGAATCATGTATTGAATCATGAATCATGAATCATGAATCATGAATTGAATCATAAATCCTGAATCATGAATCGAATCATGAATCATGAATCAAGAATCATAAATCGAATCATGAATCATGAATCGAATCATGAATCATGAATTGAATCATAAATCATGAATCATGAATTGAATCATGAATCATGAATCATGAAATATGAATTGAATCATGAATCATGAATCATGAATTGAATCATGAATCTAGAATCATGAATCATGAATCATGAATTGAATCATGAATCAATGAATCATGAATTGAATCATAAATCGAATCATGAATCATGAATCATGAATTGAATCATGAATCATA
>NW_027448577.1:0-30043 GCF_038048845.1 Mixophyes fleayi
TTTAGAACATCCTGAAAATGAAAATAGAATCTGATTGGTTGCTAAGGGCAACACCTCCACTTTCCCTTTTTAGAAGGTTTGATAAATCTACCCATAGATCTATTTTTCAGATCGTTTAAAAGGTATTCTAATCAAATTACTAAACAAATTTGTTACTGTAACTAAAAAAAACATATGTTCAATGCAGTTTTTATTGTAAATGTTTTTCCAAATCAACCCTTGGTGCACTGCAGTTCCAGGAAACTCAATGCAATGTTTTTGAAATATTTTGCTCCTCTATTTAGAGACACCCATTATAACAGGTAGATGTAAGAACTGATACTTGTACTCTGCTGTAAATAATGGCTATTTTTGTTGTTCTTGTTTAATCTGGAATTTTAACCTTTATGGCCATTTCTTGGAGGTGTTCCATACCTCCTATTACAATAAATAAACAGATAAGTACATGCATCCATCACTAACTCTAATAGAATGACCTCTAGAGAACCCCTGGCACTAATTATGTTCATTATCTGTGCTCTGACTTTACCCGTCTCTGGTTTGTTAGTTCCTATACTCTTACATCGTGTTCTTTCCCTGTGTGTAAACAAGGAACTGAAAATGTATCAGAATGTTATGTACTGAGCAGTGATTAATAAAATTTTGCTTGTTGATAACATGTTTGTTGCATGAATGGCTGTTAAGAGGAATTTTGTTCCCAACATGGCCACGTCTTGTGCCCACTAGGCTGCAGACGCAGCCACGGGGTTGTGACCATGGAAACCAATAGGAAGCTGTTGTCCCTCGCAGTCACGTTACCTTGCCTACAATCCAGTTCAAATATGGCCGTGGATGGGGCTGGAGATCCCACTGCCACACCATAATCTGCAACTGCTAGGTGTGTTTTATACCTGCCCCCCTCTAAATACCCCTTGTTACATGTTCTTGTTTGTCTGTGCCCAAAGTAATGTGCGTGTGTTAATGGAACCCTATGACGATAGCACTAGCAGAACACACGTGTTTACAGCAGAGATAAAGAAGTTGCAACAAAATTAAATGTCAGTCCAATACTGTGTGGAGGAACAGGCTGTTTAGCAAAGGTGTGAGGTTCTGTCGTCATCATCAGCAGCTATTTATATAGCACCTCCAATTCCGCAGAGCTGTACAGAGAACTCACATCAATCTCTGCCTGATTGGAGCTTACAGTCTAGTTTCCCTCAAACACATACACAGACTGAAAGAGACTAAGGTCAATTTATTAGCATCTTTTTGTAGCCGTGGAGCCTCTAATCTCTTCTTTTTTCTCCTATTACCTGCACCAATATACAGAAAATATCTACCGGTAATTACCACCACAGCTTGAGGCTTCAACTACCATCTACAGCCCACTACAGCTATGCGGCTATGTACAATTTACTTTAGAAAGGGTTGTATAGTGTACATAGCCGCATACCTACATTACCCCCTTAAGAGCAGCGTTAACAGCTTCGCCTATGTCAATATACTGACTACCACCGGGTGTGACAAACCTCTTGGATAGCTGCTTTGATATGGTTGTGGCCGTTTGATGTGACATAGTAAGAAATACATTTTGAAAACTTTGTTGCTGGAACATACATGGTGGGGACAGTCATGTATACATTATAGAACAGCTGGAAAACAAGCAGAGACAGGAAGAGTCACATATTCAAATCCAAATATAGTTTTACTGTATTGCAGACTACAGGGTGCAGAGGTTTCAGCCCAGTCCAGTGATGCTGAGCAGGTCATTGTGAGTCATCAGTGATGTCATAATGCCACAGCCTTATATAAAGGGTTACTAGCTAGTTGCAGCCACATTAGCCCCAGGGGAGGGCTGGCAACCTTTGGCTAGGGGGAGCAAATACAGGTAAGTGACCCATGGTTCAACATTTACATTAACAGACTATTTTTCATAACTGCAACGCGAAGGTGATGTGTAGACAATTACTGCTGTGTGCCCACGTTTTGTAATTAGGCCTCTCTCCAGCCCCAACATTAAAATAATAATATTCACAATTGTTAAATAGATCTATTTCCCTCCAACCAGCCCTGACATTAAATTAATAATATACATATGTAATAAATATACGTATTTCCCTCCAGTGAGCCCCATCATTAAATAAGTATTATTCCCATTTAAGATATAGACCTATTTCCCTCCATCCAAACAGCCCCAGAAATAAATTAAATAGCATTTACGTTTAATAAATATAACCATTTCCCACAACCATCCCCAGCGTTAAATAATTCATATTCACATTAATAAATAGCCCTCCTCCCCAAACTCAGCCCCATATTCAATTAATAACCACAAACCACCACAGCATTAAATTAAAGGTTCCGTCACATCACCTTAAATTAAAAGGCCCCACTATTAAATAGCCCCATCAATAAATTAAATTGCCCCACCATCACCCCACTAATAAAAAAGAACCCATTTAGCCCTCACCTGCACTCCACCATTAAAAAGCCTACCTCCCATACTGTATTAAGAACCCCCTTGTCTAACACATTACCATACTGCAGGACATTGAATTCCCCCCTATAAATAGAGCTGGGATTACAGCTTTCAATGCATTCTGCTGTGTGGAGTGATTGGGGCAGGACTGGGATCATATATGGCAAAATATCCCTCATCTCTAGTTCAGAGAGAGCACATAACAGACATGGTAGCGCGACAATCCTGTGTTCACGGTAAACAGTCTTGCACACTGCTGCTATATTGGTTATAGGCTTCAATGAATACTATTTGCAGTGCTGGTTGAACTGTTTTCCCCAAGTGGGGAATGAAGCAAAGATCAAACATACCAGGTGGGCAGGAAAAGGTCAGAGGAGGGAAGTGTGAGAGCTCAGACTGCTGTCTTTTCAAACTGAATCAATAACTTATCAAATTGAATTTCAAGCTTGCAAGTAAATAGGTTATAAATACCTTTAACACATACTTATTTATCTTCAATCAGTTAAAAACAATCATTTGCAAATCATCATATTATCAAGTGAGGAACCAATATAAAATACTTCTACTAACATACAAGGCCATGAACAAAACTGCACCAACATACATCTCCTCTCTTGTCTCAGAATATCTCCCAACCCGACACTGCTCTTCTGTGCCAGATCTGTGTCTCTCTTCCACTCTCATTACCTCCTCAAATTCCCGGTTACAGGACTTTTTTCGGGGTTGTACCTACTTTGTGGAAATCCCTCCCTGGCACAATAAGACTTTCCTCTGATATTCTGAAAAGCCACCTCTACAGGCTGCTTATAATATTCTTCTTAACCTTCCTAGGTTGCCCTATTACCAGAGCCGGATTAAATAGGCCCAGGCTTTTGAGGGCACCTGGCGTGGGGAGGGTGGTGAGGCTTCCCTGGTTGCCAGGAGGCAGTCCTGTCATTGGAAAGCAACAAGTAGCCAATCGCAAGGCTGCCTGTTGCCGAGTAGGGTGGGTCTACAGAGGCTGTGTGTGACTCGTGCTGTGTGACTCGTGCTGTACCAACTTCCACCCAGTCCCAGACGGAGGTCAGTGGCATTCAACACAACAGGTAGGAACAATTTATTTTTAACAGGGGATTTGTGACAACAGGCCCAACAGGGGATATGTGAAAATATAACATGCACATGTCAATGGCCCGTGTGTATTAACATAAGGATCAGTTCGTTCTTTACAACATTACCAACTTTTTCAATGAAGGTTATGCCCTGGTCCCACTGACAGTTAACTGTGTTTGACTATTTGCATTTTGAAGTCTGCTCGGATGTACGAACACTTGAAGAAAGAATAGTTATATATATCAAATCTTATACATTCCCCTTTGGCCATAGGAGGTATTAGGAGGTATGAAAATGATCAACAAATGATAATCACATTCTCACATTTTAACTGCACAGTTTGCAATAATAAAAATCATATTTTGCTCTCTGTATTGGGTGGCAGTCTCATGGATGCCCTATGTATTGTTTGGTGGTCACAAGGTTACCTTCTGTATTGTGTGGCCATGACAAGGGTGCTATGTGTTGTATGGCGGCCACAAGGGTGCTGTGTATTGTGTGGCGGTCACAAGGGTGCTGTGTGGTCTTCTGCTGCTGTAACTTGTCCACTTCAAGTGCTGTGAATTCAGAGGTGCTCTGCTGCATACCACCCATGGTTATTTGAGTTACTGTCGCCTTCCTATCACCTGGAACCAGATTGGCCATTCTCTTCTGACGTCTCTCATTAACAAGGTGTTTCCACCCACAGAACTGCCGCTCACTGGATGGTAATGGTTTTGAGCATTGTTCTCTGTAAAATCTAGAGACTATTGTGTGTAAAAATCCAAAGAGATCAGCAGTTTCTGAGGTACTAAAACAACCCACATGGCACCAACAATCATTCCACAGTAAAAGTCACTTAGATCACATTTCTTTTCTATTCTGGTATTTGGTCTGCATTTTTTGCAAATTTTTGACCATGTCTGCATGCTTTTATGCATTAAGTTTCTTTCACATCAATGGCTGAATAGATATTTGCATAAACCTAAACCTAAGTGGACAGTGAGTGTGTGTGTGTGTATATATATATATAATCATTTTATAGCGGCAGCAGATTCCGTAGCGCTTTAAAATTGGGAATGAAAACTATTTAGTGGGCTGTATGATCAGTCACACAACAATGTTGGTCAGAGGTTTTTCATCTTGTGTTAGCTGTGTAGAGGGTGGTAATAGGGTAACCTAGGTAGATTAAGAGGGTAGTTGAGGAATATTATAAGCTGGTCTGAAGAGGTGGGTTTTCAGACAACACTTGAAGCTTTGAAGACTAGAGGAAAGTCTTATTGTGCGAGGGAGGGAATTCCACAAATTGGGTGCATCATGAAAAAAGTCCTGTAACCGGGAATGGGAGGATGTGATGAGAGTGGAAGAAAGACGCAGATCTTGTGCAGAACAGAGGTATCAAGTTGGGAGACATTTTGAGACAAGTGAGGAGATATATGTTGGTGCAATTTTGTTGATGGCCTTGTATGTTAGAAGAATTTTATATTGGATTCGTTGAAAAACAGGCAACCAATGTAGAGACTGACAGAGTGACTCAGCAGATGTAAAACGATTTGCAAGGAAAATCAATCTAGCTGCTGCGTCCAAAATAGATTGTAGGGGTTTCAGTCTGATTTTGGGAAGATCAGTAAGGAGGGAATTGCAATAGTCGATGCAGGAGATGATGAGTGCATGAATTAATATTTTTGCAGTGTCCTGTGTGAGATATGAAAGTTTTTTGGAAATGCTTTTTAGATGTATGCTGCATGATGTAAATATTGAGTTGATGTAGGGAAGAAAGGATAGTTGCGAGTCAAGGATTACACCTAGACAGTGAGCTTGCGGGGTGGGAGTTATGGTCGTGTTATCAACAGAAATAGAAATGGTCGGGCAAGACACTTTTGTTGGTGGGTTAAAATATTATTAACTCTGTTTTTAAAAGATTGAGTTTAAGTTGGCATGAGGACATCCAAGATGAAATGGCAGAAAGACAGTCAGTAACGTGAGACACAGATGGTGAGAGATCAGGAAAGGATAGATAAATTTGTGTATCATCTGCATAGAGATGATACTGAAATCCAAAGGAGTGTATTAGTTTTACAACAGAAGAATAGAGAATAGCAGAGGACCTAGGACTGAGCCTTGTGGTACTCCAACTGATAAAGGAAGTGGAGCGGTGGTGGATCCAGAGAAATTAACAGTGAAAGAGTGATTAGAAAGGTAGGATGAGAACCAGGATAGGACAGTGCCTTCAAGACCTAGGGATTGTAGCGTTTGTATGAGGAGAGAGTGGTCAACAGTGTCAAATGCAGCAGAGAGGTCCAGGAGAATTAGAAGAGAGTAATGGCCTTTAGTTTTAGCTGTGATCAAATCATTGACAACCTCGGTCAGGGCAGTCTCTGTGGAGTGAAAGCCTGACTGAAGAGGATCCAATAGGTTGTTTGCAGAAAAAAAGTGTGTGATCAATATAGATACATACAATAGACAGTGTTTTTATATATATTTATACTTAGATTCAAGTTTATTTTTTTTTATTCATTTTCTTAAGTTTTCAGCACCCTCTACTGTTCAATGTTAAAAACCTGAAAATGAGCACTTTATAAATCCCCTACGCTGGCTCGAATTATTTCTAAAATACAGTACAGCTTTGAAATGGAGACAATAGATATGCCCTACTGTGCTTCGGCCCCTATCATGAGGTGGTTCAAGTGACATTGTACACGTTACAGAGGGAGTGGGTGCAAATAGAGGGTCATCTTCCTCCTCTCCCACCCACTCGCTCCTGGCTTTACCTGATGCTCCCCAGGAGGATTAGTGGAACCCCCCACGGCATCTTTTGGACGTTTTCTGTTTTTATGATGTGCATTGCAATGTTAAATTATTGATGAAAAAAAGCACTTTATAAATAAAAATAATCAACCATTGTATTTTTGTCTTCAATGGTCATTAAAATAACATACCTTTACCTCTCAACTGTCCCGATTCCATCAGGATCCTCCTAATATTAGGGGAATACCTTGATTAGCCAAGAGCTTGTCCCAGTATGAGGAACAGCTGTGATGTATTTCCACTCTTTATTTACATACATGCTGTGCTGTGTGAACCAGTTAGTGTTGCACTCTTTATATAGAGGATGGGACTGGGATGTAGATGGCTGGAGGGAAGTGCAAGCTATCATCGTCATTTATTTATATAGCGCCACTAATTCCACAGCGCTGTACAGAGAACTTACTCACAACAGTCCCTGCCCCATTGGAGCTTACAGTCTAAATTTCCTACTATAGACACATACACAGACAGACAGAGAGGGAGAGATTAGGGTCAATTTTTGATTGCAGCCAATTAACCTACCAGTATGTTTTTGGAGTGTGGGAGGAAACCGGAGCACCCGAAGGAAACCCACGCAAATACAGGGAGAACATACAAACTCCACACAGATAAGGCCATGGTCGGGAATCGAACTCATGACCCCAGTGCTGTGAGGCAGAAGTGCTAACCACTAGGCCACTATGCCCTCCATGGTGTTGGTCACGCCCACACACATCTGGCCACACCCACACAACACTGGCCACACCTACAGTGGGACGGCACTTTTCACAGCAGGGCCTTTATAATTTTCAGCCCCAGGCCCATGTGGCCCTTAATCTAGCCTTGCCGAAACATACAGTAATTTGTTTCATTTTCTGCAACCCTGCCAGAATTGCAAATAAACGTATTTCAGTTGTATCTAGAGAAACAACCATCCAACATTATAAGTGATTAGTTATACAGTGATAGGGAGACTGAGCTTACTGCAGCCACTTACATTCTGAAAGGAAGTCCAGTCTGTCTGCATTCTGCTGTAAGGTTGTGTGCCACTGATTCAGCATTACAGAGCAGACACCTGTCACACTTAGCAGGAGGGCTGTTTCCACTGGTCTTTCCAATAACAAGCAAGATTCCCTTTCCAAGATAACCACAAAAAATGATTTTAGGAGTTAGAAATACTTCCGGTTGTATTTAACAATAATTAAAAACAGAAATGAATTGAAAATGAAAGAAACATTTGGGATCGTTTACAGGACAGAGATCTAGTAAATCTTTACCTCCCCTTATCATCATTACCGTCTTACTATCTCATCTTAGAGAAGACTGAAATTATTATAAAACTACAATATATTTTAGTAATGTCCAGACTGCTGCAATTTTCACTCACTTACATAGAAAATGTCCCTTGACGTGCTTAATTGTGAGCATTGCCCTCTTTGCTTATTGTTTTGTTATGGCGTGTTTTAGCCAATCACTATGCTATAAAAAGTGTGGTTGGAGTGGAAAACTGTTCCTTATAAACAACGGCCAAGGGAGAGTTTATTATCACTCTAATCTTCCAGGTTATATATAGACTATCCCCATATTTTAAAACTTTACCATATGATTTACCAAAAATGCATATATTTTGTACATTTGTACAAGGCTTTCTGTACGTTATTTAGCACATCCATTATTCTCATTGTTTTCAGAGATGAAAGCTTTATCATCCCACTGCATTGTATCCCTTTCCTCCTCTACTGCAAGCAGAATTACTTTGTTTTCTTATCAGACATCTCTTTATGACTATATTCCTTTCACATGTCTGGATCAGCCACTAACAGGGGAGTAAGAAAGGCCGGTGACGAGAGGGGGAGCGTCACAAAGGACTTCTTTTTTGCTATTTTGTAGTCCAAATGGGAATAAAAAAAGACCCACCAGCACCCTCTGACTGCCACTCTACTAGTGGTCTCCGTTTTAATGGAAACCAGTCTATGCTGTCGAGCTGGTTTGGGATTTGGAGGGACTATTCATTTTAGACAGAGCAGTTTACATTATGACTGTATATTATAGGTAGCAAGTGCGCCCGCAAAAGAATTTCTCTGCCAAACTGGTCCCATTAACACTACAGTCCTTAGGTGGATTTCTGGGCAACCTCCACGCAATGTAACAAAGAGCTACACACACACAAAAGTAAAACAGTAAAAGGTTTAAGCATCTGAAAGGGGAGGTACTGAAGGGGTAAGAGGTTGGATATTGATGTGATGTTTACACTTTTCCACAGTACACCTCGTAAGGACTTCCGTCTCTCCAGACCTGGAGGCACGCTGGGCGTACCAAAGAGCGGCACAGGTGTAAAATCAAGGAAGTTTGCTGTGCACCTCTGGTGAGCTTCATAAATGACCTCCCCTGTCTACCACAACAAATATATAAAGACAAAACAAAAAATGCACAGTATTCTCTACAATGTTACATTCTAACAGCTTACACTACAACAACAGCAAAATAGGATTTTTTCACTTACCGTATAGTCCATTTCTCTGAGTCCAAAGGGGGACGCTGACCATGGAATATAGCAGGTGGACGTGGCGCTAGGGCACTTCAATAGCTAATACTATTCAAGTGTCAAACCTCCCTATATAGCCCCTTCCAGCTAGGGCCAACGCCAGTTTTATATCAATGCCCAACAGAAAAGGAGGGACTAACTCGGCATAACAACAGAAAAACATGAGTGAAATACATAGAATCAAACAGAGCACAGTGTCCCCCAATGGACTCAGAGAAACAGATGATTCGGTGAGTAAAAGGAGAAGTAAAAAAAAAAAAAAAAAAACACTGAAAGAAATAGCCATGAAAATATAAAAACATGTAAAACCTGCTATACCTCATGGTCACAGTGTCCCCCAATGGCAAGAAAGATAATTTTTCATTATTTTTACCTTTTTTGTACATCAATCGTTGATTGTCTTGAAAAACTACGACTTGTCCGCACCTGATCTAGAAGAATCATCAGCTGGCATTCTGAAATACATAATCCACATACAATCTGCTTTACAGCAAATTTAGATTGTCTGTACACTTCAATCTGAAATTTTCATGTACTTGAAAAAAAATTATTATACATATAGATATGAATAGGAGAGAGAGAGAGAGAGAGAGAGAGAGAGAGAGAGAGAGAGAGAGAGAGAGAGAGAGACACACACACACACACACACACACACACACACACAGGGAGG
Organism: Mixophyes fleayi; assembly: GCF_038048845.1. NCBI lineage: Eukaryota > Metazoa > Chordata > Amphibia > Anura > Limnodynastidae > Mixophyes > Mixophyes fleayi. Next base: position 9,532 of record NW_027448577.1, read on the forward strand.
GAGAGAGAGAGACAGGCTAGGGTAGGGGAACAGCTGTAATCCTGTCATCCCCTGGGGTAGATGGCAGTGTGTAGCAGCCAAGAGATCACTCAAGTCCAAGGTTTTGGGTTCAACTAGCCTCAGCCAGTTTTATTAAGCAAAATAATAAAAGAAACTTCATAATAAACGCTTCTTCTCACACAGACTCTGCAGTCCCTTGCCTCAGGTAGTGAGAGACTGACTCCACTGCCTAGCAGCCTTTTAAACACAGCTAACAGGTGCCAGCATTAATCAGTCTGACAGCAGAACAGAAGACCCAGACTGGGCCTTGTAAATGGAGCCCATCCATCTCTTCTCCAGCTATACCCCAGGCATTTACCAAATCTAAACATATATTATATATATATATATATATATATTCTTTCCCCGCTTCACCTGATGATTACATTGTTTATAACTTTTCTTTACATTGACAGTAGGATATGTGTGTATGGCATTATCATTTAACAGATGCAAACTATCTCATTGTAATTCTTGAGCGAGTTATGCTGTGAGTATAGGCGTTTACTGCAATGTTTGATCATTATTTTCCTTCTTTTTGAGATATTAAACAATGACCAAATTAAAAATATTATTTTGCTGTAATAAAGCTACTATTATTTTCCCAAACTAGCGACAGTTGTCCTTTAACTTATATTCCCAATTACCTTATACTGATAGTTGCTCTAGTGCATTTTCTAATAGCTAGAAGGATAAGTGATGGGAAACCTGATATACTTCTGAGGCCCAGGGCCGGATTACCCATAGGGCTAACTGGGCTACAGCCCAGGGGCCTATGGCATCCAGATGGACCTTGAAAGTGCTCAGCAGCAGTATTGATCGGTCGGGGGCGGGGGCGCCTCCGGCGCGATCAGTGCTGCTGAGCACTTTCACTGCAGTCCTTCTCCGGCGCGCTGTAGTCTCCTTACTGAGCAGATCTCGTGAGTGTCACTCTCACAAGATCTCCTCAGTAAACAGAGTACAGCGCGCCGGAGAAGGAGGTAAGTGCCGGCGGGGCGCGGGCAGCCCCGACCACTGTGGAGGGGGGGGCGTGCAGCTCCGGCCACCGGGGGGGGGCCCTCACGGGGGAATGGAGGCCCCCTTAGCCCAGGGGCCGCCATTCCCTTAATCCGGCCCTGCGGGGGCCTAATGGTGTGGCCCTCTAAACATCAAAAGAACTGCACATCTCGAAAAAAGAGACACCTGTCTATAATAAAATATCAGCAGGCATTTTAAACAAGTGTTACAAGCTATAACAAACAAATCTGAAAATAAAGCAGGAAGGGGGGAGTCGCAGATGAAGGTTCAGAGTGCCGCATGTGGCAACAGGACCGTCTGTTGCCCATCACTGGTATAATAGTATAGTTAGTGTGACAAAGGGAGTGGTTTGCCAGAGGCCTCTAAGAGAGGAGTTAGGTATTTAGCTGACAGTCTGCAGGGTAAGGCTGCAAACAGAGTTACATATTTGTACAGTAGTGCGCCTAGGTTAAAGAGATACAGGTGGAGGACATATGTGCCTCAAAATAATAGTAAAGAGTGTGATTCATTGTATATATTTTGAAGTGGTTCAGAGGCATCCTCTTCCACAGTTAACAGCAGTTGACTGGGTGTATCTGCACTGAGACTCATTAAGAAGAACGCGTGAGGAGAACTCCTCGATAAAGGCCAGATGGGTGTGTCACCTGTCCATCAAGTTAGGGCTGTGGGTAGAGTGCAAAGTATAAACACCTGAGTTGTTCATTATGTGGTTGACCGATGCCAAATAAGTTGGATAGTGTCAAGGGAGCTGATTTCTGTTAGTTTAGCACTAGAGTCACAAGAAAGTGTTTGGAACATTGTGTTATCATTGACTTTGCCATCCTGAAAATATAAATGAAATGAAAGTACATAGCGAGAAGTTGTTTGTGTATGCATCACCAGAAGGGTGCCTGTGTCACATTAGCTATTAATGTGGTAAAACCTATTGATTTTGGATTTGCTAAATTCCTGCAGACTCGTACATAAAAAGAAGTGATATTGCCAGCTTTACTTGGTGAGCCTGAAAGTAAAATATGTTATTTCAAATATGTGAAATTGTGTCTGAGCCAGAAACTGTGTGCAGATACACTCCTGAAGCTCCATAAAAAGATCATACATAATAGGATATTGCTACTCAGCAATAATTTATCCATTTGAGAAACCTGTCACCATCTGCCCTGATGACCAGTAGAGGCTAATGGATCCTATCTTGTTATTAAGTGAAGGTCATCTCAGTAAGAATCATCATTCATCCTAAATCACAGCACTTCCATTCATCCTAAATATTATAGTCAGCTTTTCTTTTCAAGACACAATGGACAATAATTTATATAGTAAGCTCTTGCCATGTATCTCAAGTTATTTGTCTCATCATGTTGTTATTAATGTATATTTGCTTTGTCTACTTACTGTATGTCACTACAGCAGTGGTGGCCAACCGGCTGCTCTCAAGCCACATGCATCTCTTTGGGCATTCAAAAGTGGCTTCTGGCCGGGAGCATGAGGGCAGCTCTGGGCGCAGGCAGGGCCATATTGGAACAGAGTCAGCTACTCGTCTGACTGGGAGCACGTCATGTGACTTCCTCTACACAATGCAGGGATATCACAGTGTCACCGATTATCTAATCAGGTAAGGAGGAGGAGGGTGTAGCTTCCTCTCCTTCTTTCTCTGTGCGGGCTCCAGCGGCTAAGTGTGACAGGTAACAAGTATTCAATTATTGAGGAGCGGCCAGCGACCGGAGTGCTTGGGGAGGTTAGGAGGGTCTTGTTGTGGGTAAGGAGGCTACTGCTCCATGGATGGTGGTGCTTGAAGAGACCCTGATCGAAACATGTGAGCAATAATAGATTCCTGCCTATCTTTTTAAGATCGTGCAGCAGTAGTCCACTTCTGGAATTTGAAACTGACCCATAATGACACATACACCTCTATGTCCTATTTTTATACTCTATTCTAAACACAGAAACACGGACTGTACACTGAGAGTTCTCTTTATAATAGAATTAGTCAGATATTCCTTGTGAGCACATAATATATCATTTTGCTTAACTACATTTGCATTCACTGGTTTTTACCTTTGTCCTGGGAATCTAACTGATTCGAGTAAAGAATATGCAGTTTTCAGAAATACAAACAAATGATGGAGTACAATGTATATTGTCTTAAGCTATGTTTATTGTTAAGTAAGTACATTTTCAATGACATATCTGCTTAAAAAACACTTTTCACACTCCCTGCCCATACATAGCGGCTAAGTGTGGCAGTTGTGACATGTAAGGGGCATACAAAGAGACTGATTGGCATGTAAAGAGATCTGATAGCATTAGGAGAGATCTGATGAAATGTGTGGAGGACTGCTGGCATGTGGCGAGGTCAGATGTGGATGTAAGGGGCATGTGAGGAGGTCTGATATCATTTAAGGGGCATGTGGGGAGGTCTGAGGCTAGGCGGTGATGCTGATGGGCATGTAAGGAGCATATTGTGATATCTGATGGCATGTGGCCAGGTCTCATGTGGATGTAATGGGCATGTGGGTAAATTTGATGGCATTTAAGGGGCATGTGGTGAGATCTGGTGGCATGTGTGGAGATCTGATGGCATCTGGTGTGGTCAAATGAGCATGTATAGAGAGAGGTCTGATCACATGTGGGGAGGTCTGATGTGTGCAACAGGCATGTGGAGAAGTTTGTTGGCGTGTGGGGAGGTCTGATGGGCATGTGAAGTGTTCTGATGTGGGGAGGTTTGAGGTCATGGGATGGTCACATTTGGATGTAAGAGGCATGTGGGGAGGTCTGATGGGCATGCAAGGGACATTTTGTTAGGTTTGATAGCATGTGGAGTGATGTGATGACCATTTATGACTTTTTTTTATACCCACTTCAACAGTTTCCTCCACAGCAATTGTGAAGTGCTGTGAAGAGACTATATGTAGCACTTTGAACCCTCCTCAGCAGCGAGATAATAGATCGTTGTACTGATTTGGTGATTATTGTGAACATTTTAGGATTGTTGAATATTTTCTTTTTCACTTACCAAAAAATTGTAAATGATGTTACATTCTCAATGTGTGTGTGTATTGTATATATATGTGTGTGTTTATACTGTTTATAGGTATATACACACATAAAAAGCAAAGTTGGTTTTGTGATATTTATAGATATTTTTGGGCTCTTCATGTCTGACTGGTTAGCGACTCCTGCACTAGAGGAAACAAGGATGATACTAATGATAAATAATAAGCACTCAAATATGTAAGTATAGCTGATTGGAGAGTTATTCACAAAGGCAATAAGGTGAATTTGTAAATTGTCGGTTATTTAACCGAGATGCAGATGGAGTATGAATTCTCTGTGACACCTAGAAACTGGGCAGCTGGTACTGAGCGTGCTGTGTGCCTATACTGGCACCGCACTCTCACAGTTATGGGAGTGAGCAGGACAAGTGCACACGCTCCATTGCATTGTCGTCATTTAGGTAATTGCCAGAACAGACAATTTGCCAAGGGAGCTTTATCTGTACACTGACAAAGTAATACAAGTATGTATGAGCTTTATCATATAGGTACATTTGACCCCACAATCGTTCTGCACCAGTTTGACAGGAGTCACACTTCACTACTCTATGCTGCAAATGTTTAGATGCTCAGATTGGCTCAATGTTGCCTAGTACCTTCTACCTTAATTTTGGCTAAACTGAAATATTATGTGTTGCTAACATTCCACTGCTCTGACTACAAGTTGTTCTAGCTACGCAGAGGCAGGCAGAGGACACTACCCGGCCGTTCTGGTTGTGTTTATAATTTGTTATTTCCATTTGGGTTACCGCAGAAAAGAAGATTCTCATATTAATTATAAAGTGTAAGGGGGTGTTTGTCCCTAATAATATTTTATATGGAAGATGCGACTTTTGCATTTATTGCTAATACTGTAAAGACACTATTCTCTCTTGTGTATATGACACCTTTATACATTTCATTATATTGTATATGAATAGGGCAATGTAACTTTTGCATATATCTAAACACATTTGTACACCTGACATAGATCATTTTTGCAACAGAGTTTTTTGGCTTACATTCGATGCGCAAAATGCATCAAACGCTAAATGCAGCTCTATGTAACAAACAGCTTCCCAATGCAAAGGTAAAGAATGAAGAAATACAATACATTTGCCTTTGAATCACCAATGAACCTTTCACGTTGAGCTGCCCATTTTTTAGTACCAATTGCTCCTAATGAATAGATAGCAGAATTCCCATGAACACTGGCTCAGCCATGGCTGCCTCCTCTATGTGTACCTGACTAGTGTCATTTAGCTCATTACTAAAAAGCCAACACAATTTACGAGCAACAAGAAGAAAGCCCTCACATTACTGTCACAACATAGGAAAATAATAGTAGAAGTGCTATTTTCTGTTCAAATCACTTTGCTCTGGTCCCTTAAGTACCATTTTTTTTCACAAACTATTTTAAACACAATTTCTAAATATCTTGCTATTTACGCCAAAGTAGCTATCATCAAAAAGTTACTACTGAGTTAGTTGTTGTTCATTACTCTGGGTACTTTCCGACTTGTACAACAGTTTATGCAGTAATTATGACTTTTATTTCATGCTCACCTGTAAAATCCATAGCAACAAATTTGTCTAACAGTACATGTGCTAAAAGCCTCTCGGTCCCATAGAAAATAAATGCGCTGCAGTTAGTCATCATGTTTTCCCATTCTGCATGGCTGTAAAATAGACAGTGACACTATCAATACCAACTTTTCAATGAAGTGCTAACATTCTCTATATGGGATGTACAGTATAGTGGTAACTGGCAGATTGTCTAGGCACACATATAAATGATCATCTTATTGGTCATTATATAACTTCAGCACGTCTGATTAATTGTGAATTACTTCTCAATGCTGTAGGGAATTGGAAAAAGCTGGGGAACAGCATGGGGATTGACCTGTGTATAACTGAATCTGTTATATGGTTATCCATTTACCTCCCATCAATAATAGATAGAAAAGGTAATTAATGTAGCAAACGGTATCAGAAATAGAACCAGTAACTCCAGGAACCAGCAGTGGGGTTAACATACAAAGGAACTTTATATTGTAGACATCACAACTCACTAACTATAATATTATTATGCACAGAAATGTTTACAGAGGCAGTTTTAGGTATAAAGGATATACGAGGGGTGATATTGATTTGTGTGCTGTCAGCATTATTTTGCAAGAGGCTAGTTAGGTTGACATAGTACCGCAATGTTTGAAGCATAAATATACACATTTCTGTACTGTGCATGTGTAGTACAAGTGGAGTACAGCAAGAGAGCACACACGGATATTCCATTCCACATGGAAATATGTATGTTTTGGTTTTGGATCAATAATACTGTCATTGAACTATTTACTCCTGTGTATATTACATACACATATATATATATATATATATATATATATATATATATATATATATATATATATATTACATCAAATGGGGTAATGCAGCTTTTTTTATTTTACATTTACCGCTAACACTGTCAAGCTGCATTTCTGCGCTATTGGGTGGCGTATACGCATTTGTAGGCCAGACTTAGAAATCCTGGTGTACTTTGAGCTGGATGTAATTCGCAATACATATGACTCAACATGAACACGCGGAATTTTTACACAAAATACGTCAGGTCCGGTATTTACATTTACCATATAGTTGAGTGCAAGATACTGTTCTGTTATCAGAAATTTCTCCATAATTGCAATGTCTCTTATACCGCTTTCATACTGCCGCCCCGGCAATATCCCGGGTTTTTCAAGCTGGGTTTTTGCCGGGGCTCGGAGCGTCCCAGCTCAGAAACACCATTCATACTGCACCTCGGACCCGGGAATTTCCCGGGTTCACCCCATTCATACTGCACAAATCTGTGCCTTGGCAATTTGTGGGAGTCATCACCAGAGCAGTTTTCATTGGCTGAAAAATGGTGATGTCATTGACACTTTCTATAAGTAAAATCATAATTAAAAAAGCATAATAATTAGTTGGTTTGCTCAATGTAGCAGCTAAATTTCATCATTTAATTAACTGATGCCCAATTATTCCCTCTGCCCTTCTGAATCAGAAACATCAGCAATTCAGAGACATAGCAATTTATACCTTTACTGTTTTAAAAGGATCCTCAAAGAAGCAAAACTGCTTTGCTATTATATTTTAAAATTGAATAAAAGAAATAAAAAAAAATAACATTTATTTATCCTCCAGAGACAGGCAGACAGCCAATCAGCTTGTTTTCTGTGCAACCCCGGGTTTTTGGTTCGACCCGGGAATTACCCCTCGATAAATCCCGGGTTAAAGGTCGTTTGAGCTCGCCCTGGCAAAAACCCGGGATTTTGGTGCAGTATGAATGGGGTATTAATAGGTTTACTAACTGAAGCTTTATCTCAAATATCTTCATATCATCAGCTCCTGAACTTTTTATGTATATATTTATAAAGGCGACTATAAAAGTCAACTTGTATTTTAGGTGTAATGACCATTTAAAACTAGCACAAGTCTATGCGGCTTGTGCTGGACTGAAAGTCCTGCAAGTCCCAACAAGTAGAAAAAGAGGCAGCTTCAATGACATAGATACATACTGAGACAAGCATAGCAATAAACTGGTAAATGTGTGCTGTAAATATCATATATCCTTAATACAGAATATTTATTGCTTGTAACCTGTCAAATTTTACTTTATTGAAAATTTGTATTTCCTTTTAAAAGAAAAAGTTTTTGATCAACACTTCCAGGTCTCTTTAATATCACCCTCATTGCAGCTAGAATTGTGAAATATTGACTGAATAAATATCAATACAAATGTGGCTTAAAAACAATTAAAAGATGACAATAGATCACATTGATTTGCTTTTATCAACACTAAATAGCCAATTGCAGTATCCTCAACTGAGAACAAACCTGGGCACACGTAATCTTCCTATAATTCCTTCCCAATGTGCAGTAAATTGCTGGCTGTACCTTACGAGAACCTCGTTCATTCTATAGCCAGGGCTGTGTGTTTCTGAAAAGGGACACAATGAATAGAACATTGAGTTTTTGAACTCTGTTATACCTACCATTTCATTTTCTATTATATAAAATAAACAGTATATTCAATACATAATAAACAAAGAGCAAAGGTCATTCATATATTTACCAACACTTAAATCATGCAGCGTTTGATATGCAATTCATAGTGTGCAGTTGTTATCCAACATTGACAGAGCTAAAGACAAAAACAATGACTGCAAAGGGCCATTGTTTGTGAAGTCATTATTATTGAACAAGTGTTCTTACTAAAGAATTGTTTATATCTGAGCGCTGAGGTTATATTATGTCCTTACCTGGTTCTCTTATTTCATTGTAAGGATCCACAATATCTGATATAAATTGTTATGGAAGCACACAAATACACAACAATACCATCATTTACCAAGTGGCCACATTAAACTCAGATAAAGCAAACATAAAACTGACACTTGGCATAATAAATATAACTTAGCAATGGTTGCTGTATTAAGGATACATGTGAAATTATGGATGTCCACTGACATGCAGTTAGTTGGTAGAACACGATTGATGGGTACCTACAAAATAGACAACAGATAATGCACACAACACCCTGATATATCCTTAGAATACATATTAGGCTATAGTATAATTTGACATTTCTGAGCAAAAACAAATTCAGTTTGATCTACGATATCACAGCTTACTGACTATATTAATGTTGTATGGTGACCATTTCATTACATAACTACTGAAGTGACATTCACTGACAGCTTCACCATTGGTTGAATTATTCAGAAGTAGGGACTCTGAATATGCAGAATATGTATGGAAGACTTCATAAAGAAAAAACAACCTCTATTAACAGCAGCCATGTCTTTCCATAATTCCACTGTTCTCCTCTCCCCATAGTGCAGCATGTTTTCAGGATCTCTTACGTAACATTTAAAACATCTTTACCAATAACACAACACATAAGGGTTGTCCCTGGGCAAATAATGTGCAGTTACATGGAGGCAGGAATGGAAATCACTGATGGTGATTGTCCAATATTTCTGTCTCTCTGTCCCTTTCAATTCAATAATCCAGTTCCTACAATGCGGCTTCTACCATTCACATAACATCACTCCATATAGAAATGTGTTAAGGAATGCGTAACAGAATAGCAGCCAAAAGGAAGAGGACCTCACATAACCCACCGACGATTTCATGAGTTGTGTAAATTTGATTTAGCTTAATCCAAATGTAACTTGGCAGAGATTTTTTGCACTCATGGGTACACCTAAATGGTTGCTGTGGTTGCTAGCTGGTCCATTGTGCAATATGATGTAGCACATGCCCTTGTGTTTCAAACTCCCACTGTCCCATAGATTGTAAGCTTGAGAGCAGGATTCTCTTACCTCTCTGTCTGTATGTATTACCCAGTATTGTCTTATTAACGTTTGTTCCCAATTGTAAAGCCCTACGGAATTTACTGGCGCTATATAAATAAATGTTGATGATGATGTACAGGTTTCTCGTACAGATTGCTGGCCATAGCAAACATAAGTGTGCCATGTTTCAGGATAGTTATAACCTAACAAGTGTATTGCTTATGCATACAGATGTGATTACATAAATACATAAATACTTGATATTGGGTCATTTTGTTTCTTGTCTTTTTTTTCATATGGTCGTGCTATACAATTGATTGGTTAAAGCTTTCAAAATTAAGAGCATTTGTGCTTTTGTGCATTTGTGCTTTCAAGACACATAAAGATACATCATCAAGAGAACTTATTTAAAAAGTACACTAGATGCACAATGCAAAATGCGTTGCACAACTGTGCCTCAGTGGCCTGCGCAGTGCACATACAAGTGCACGCCTACTGTGAGCTCGTTAGACATCCCTGCAAATATGAAGTGTTTCTAGGGGGTAACTGTATCAAGGTCCGATTTTTTCAGCGTTTTAAAATCGTGGGTGATAACCCACGATTTTAGTCCAAAAGTCGCCAGATGTATTAAACTGTTGTCCTCATCTAGCTGCGAGATTAGTAAACACATCACTGTTACACTGTCCCTGCCTACTCAGTCGGAGGACCAGCAGCTGTCAAATGTTTAAAAATAGATAAAAAAGTTTATTTAAAAAAAAACTTGGGGTCCCCCCGCCATGCCACTATTAACCCTAGTGCTGCCAGACTACTGCTGGTTACGTGAAAATCGGTGAAAAAATTTGCGTGGGGTCCCCCCGATTGTCACTTAACCAGCACTAGGCAAACCAGCCAGGGTGGGTGGCCCTGCCACGTGTCCCCCTGCCATAATGACAAACCAACCCCAGGCTGTTCAGCACTGGGCTGGATTTCCTAGGGACTGGGGTCCGCCGAATAAAATGCGCAGGCCCCCCTCTACGAATAACCAGCCTAGTAGTGAAAGCACTACAGCTCTTCCTACACCCCTGGGTGTAGGGTAATAAACAGCGATTATATAGTTAAAAAAAAACTTTACGCCATTTTGTTTTGTGGAACTACAAATCCCAGCCAGCCCGGGCTGCCATAAACAGTGTGGGCATGCTGATGCTTGGCATACCCATGGCAGCCAGGCTGACTGGGACCTGTAGTTCCACAAATCAAAATGTTAAATAAACCACTACTCCCTCATTCAAACCACATAGTTTTAATAAAAATAATAAAACACCAATTAAATTTATTAAAAATAAAAAAAACCAAAATACTTGCCAATCAGATTTCTTCTTCTTTCGTCAGCAGCTTTTAATCCAAAAATGCTTGAAAACCGTGTCCCAAATAAATTTGTAATTACAAAGTCCTGCTTGTAAATGTCTTCTGTTTTTCTTGCTTGCAGTCTTCAGCCAGAAGGGCCCCATATTTGTAATCCCACGCTGTCATGGGGATTCCCCATAGAGTATAAATAGACCTCGCGGCTGGATTATATTCATTCACATCTGTCTACTTGTACACTGTACAAGCAGAAGTTGCGTCATCTGTAAACTGTTTTTTTTATTTTTCTCAAGCATGTTCTGGATTTGGATTACGCTGTGCTTGTAGTTATACAAGCATCAGCATGCCCTGTTTATGGCAGTCCGGGCTGGCTGGGACTTGTAGTTCCACAAAACAAAATGGCAGGACTTTGGAATTACAAATTTATTTGGTTATTCCTAGAGGGGGGGCCCGCTCGTTTTTTTTCGGCGGACCCCACTCCCTAGGGAATCCAGCCCAGCGCTGAACAGCCTGGGGTTAGTTTGTCATTATGGCAGGGGGACCCCTGCTGCGTGTCCACCTGCTATAGTGCCACCCACCCCGGCTGGTTTGCCTAGTGTTGGTTATGTGAAAATCGGTGGGGGGACCCCATGCAAATTTTTTCCCCGACTTTCACGTAACCAGCAGTAGGCTGCCAGCAATAGGGTTAATAGTGGCCGCTTGGGGGGACCCCACTTTTTTTATTTTTAAACTTTTACCTATTTTAACATTTGACAGCCGCGGGGACCTCCGGCTGTATAGCTAGTACAGTGTAATAGTGATGTGCTAGGATGCAGCGTGTTGTATCTGGCGTGTTTTAAAGCAAACTCAGGAGAGTTTGCTTAATCGCAGCTTCAGACATTTGAGACTTGTATAGCTAGAGTGGCAAACAGTCGGGAGTTTGATCTCTATCGATTTTGTAAATAGCGATTTTGACAGAAACACAACTCTGGCGATTTTACATGAAATCTCAGCTTCATACATCAGCGAGTTTCAACTCTCCCGAGAAAATCGCTGGATTTGCAAAATCGCACCTTGATACATTTACCCCTAGGTGTGTAAAATCCACCCCCTGCCACTTTAGAACCACCTTTTTATTAAATACTAAATAATAAATATTGCCTTATTTAATAATGAGGGTGAGGAGACATCAGCAGGGAGGTTGAGAGAAGGGTGGGTCAGAAAGAGAGTCCCCAAGTCTCCATTGGGAGTTTGATGAGGGCAGATTATTATGGTGAAAGATTGGACTCCGGCCCTATCCACGACTCCATGCGAGCCACCTTTAGTGAGCGCTAGGACTAATAGCTTTCTATTGGTCTACACAGTGACACCTCTTGTAGGCTGCATACACAGTATCAGATTGTAACACAGCGAGTTGCAGTATTTTGGACCTGCCACCATCTAAGCATTGGTGCGATTGTGTCATCGTGTAATGGGAGTGGGGCCAAAATGAGTCAATTCACATCATCAAGGCGCCCTTCCCACCCACTTCACTAGAAAGTAAGCAGGTTGCAGGAGGATGGCCTGCTCTCCAGGGCGTCCGGGAGGGTAGGCGTGTATGCCCTCCACACACTAAGGAACACCCCAATCCCCATAAATGCGCACTCTCCACGCCAGATTCAGAAAATTAAATCTCGTTTTTGTCTCTGCAAAACTAAGACACCTATGCTTCTAACATGTACTGTGCTGTGCTTCTCCGGACATGCTGCCATCTTGCTCAGCACACCTATACACATTGGTGGAAATCTTGATGCACTTGCGTAAGTCAAGGCACATGGCCGCTCCAATGCTGATTTTACCCTTTGTAAATTACCAACAATGTGTATATCACACAACAAATATGATCTGTTATACTATTAATGATACCATGAAAAGCTGCAGGTGAAGTTTGTATCATGTGGCTGATGTGACATGACCTCAGACACTAAGGCGACAAGGAACAGAACAATCCTCTAAATGGAATTCACTGTATTAACAGATATAACCTCCTATCTTCTCAACATCCTAAGCTCTGCTAAGACAAAGTACTGGCAGTTGATGTTGATGAAACAGTTCGGAAACAGAGGCCGTAGATTCTCCATTAATCACTTTGGTGTCACATGTCAGCAAATTGAGTGCATCCATTCCACAGTACACGGGTGCTAAATATAGTGTACTCACAGCCTTTACTTTCTTTTTCTGGTCTGCTCTCGGTTTGGATTCTTTTGCACTTTTCAGGTCTCTTTTTCCTTCCCTATCTTCTGTAAGATAATCATCAGAAAGAATAACTCAGACAGTTATATTGTTATATCAATACATCACCTATAACTATAAATTGATAATGTCAATAGTGCAGACCATGGATAGAAAGGTTTCTTTGTTACAGCTGAAGCTGGCAGAATCGATTAGAGAAACAAGCAATGCTTTCATAAGATGCGAAGCTCTCATATGTATCTATAGAAGCGGGATGCCATCTATGAACTTGGTGTTACAACACTGCACTACATTACCGCTATTTTAAAGATTTAAATATATATATTTAAATGTATGAGCAAGAGACAAAACTGTTCTCTATTATGACACATTAACATTTAAGTCAAATAACAATATTAAAATGAGTATTCTGAAAATCTAGAGGATACATTTCCTTCTGAAATATATAAAAATATACATTTTTAAGTAGGATTTATTTTTCTTGAAAATTTTCCATACATTATATTAAGCTGTCATTTAAACCATGTGACACAAAAGAGAAAGCCTTTATTTGCATACTGGAACCACTGGTAAAGCTATATGTACCCTATAGGCAAACTTTGCATATGCTTACGCCGCATAATATAGAAATCGTTTAATGTTAATTGTACTTATTTATTTTTTTCTTTTTCATTTGATAACTTTTATGCCACCGTTATTGCCCAATAAAAATAATGAATGCCTCATATTGCCTACAATGGTAAAAAAATCTCTAAATAGTGGTTTGGTGCTGGCATTAAGCAGGAAATACCAATGGCAGAGGAGTTTTAATAAAGAGACATTTTCCCTGGGCCCACCAAAATAAGTGGTCTACATTAGGCTTCCCAGTAATAAAGCCTGCAACGGAGGCTCTAAACCGATTTCTAGCTTGGATTTTGGGGCTCCTATGTAGAAAATAGACCCATGTTTTTTTTTTAAAAAATGGTATCTCCACTTTATTTTGTTTTCTTGTTTTAAATAGAATTTTAGGTGAGGGATGTGAAGGGTAAAAAAAGAGAGGGGGGAGGGGAGTGAAAGTGAGTGAGGTGCTAAGTTCTTTGGATATGGATGGATGCATAAGGAGCCATAGAATTAAAATTTTAAGGAATTAAGTTCAAGCATTTCAAACTTACAAGAATTGATTAGACAGATCATGAATCAGGCTAGTGATGTGTACATGTTTAAACACCTGTCAAACACTACTGATGAAAGCAGGGATTGTGTGGTTGGGGGGGGATTGGGGTCAGATTTTTTCTGGTTCTGGGCGATCCGGCATTTAGCTGCTGTGAGGATGTGTCCAGCGAGTTTCCAGATCCACCTAGTTACGTCAGCGGGGAGACGTGGGTGGAAAGGTTTGATGGGAGTTGTATATGCATGATCTTGTATATCAGTTCCTTGACCTCAGGCCAGATGTGCTCAATTTTCGGATAACACCAAACGTAAGACAGAGTACCCCAGTCGCTGCAATTTTGCCAACAGCGGTCAGAGGAGGATGGGTAGATTGCTTTAAGTGTGGAGGGAACCAGATACCATTTAAATAAAAGTTTATAAGATTTTTCTTTGATCTGGGTGCATAATGAGGATTAGGCAACCGCGTTGTGTATATGAGACCATTCTACTAGGTCGAGAATCTCACCCATGTCCTCCCAATGCAGCTCATGAGACTCTTTAGACGGCAAGTCATGGTGGAGTAACAGAAAATAAAAGGTGGAGATAAGACCTCTAGATGAGGCTCTACGTAGGCAAAATGCCTCTAGAGGGGAGGGTTGACAGGGAGTCTTAGGATTTGTCTTACTATTATAGAGATGATGGCTCTAAAGATATTGATAAAACGGGAAAAGCAAAAGCGATTCTGGTAAAAAAGCCCCAAGGAACTATATATCAGGGAGAAATTTGAAATTGTGTCTGGTCCAGTGTGCAAAAAAACTAGGTTCTAGACCTGGAGGAAAGGATGGGTTATTCCATTAAGGTACAATTCTCCCTGGGTAATCAATTAGTTGGAAAGAGCATGTACAATATTCCAAGTAGAGAGCAAAAACGGAATTGTAGGGGGAAGTTGGTATAAATGAGGCAGGTCATTGGGGTCCAGCCAGAACAAAGCATAGGGAGATGTCATATGCATAAGGTGTGCTTCCACGAAAACCAACATCTTTGCGCGGATTTGAGAGAACGGCTTGTGTGAGGTGGGTGGCCAAATAGTATTTGTGGTGTCAGGGGAGAACAATGAATCTACGCTTAGAGTGGCGAAAGAGTCTTCTGGCGGCCTCTCGGGCGCCTACCTGACCATATAAAATGTGAAATTCATGTTTGAATGTCTTTTGAGAGTGGATGAACGGACCTGGACTGCGAGTGCCAGACACAAGTAGAGCAACCTGGGAAGAAGGTTCATCTTCACAGCTGCCACTCTGCCTATCCAAGAAATTAAAAGTGAATTCCTTGTAGTAAGCTCTTTTCTAAGAATATTAATGGGGGGATAAGCAACAAATAATTTATCATAATGTTTGGTTAGGTAAATCCCCAAAAGCTTAATTTCCTGGGCTTGGCAATTAAATTTGAAATAATTTGAGGTCAACATTTAAGATGGAGATAAGTATATAACTAGCACATAAATTTGGGTCTTTGTCATCTTTAGGGATTATCACCTTATGAGAAAGAACCTGCTGTCATTGGGTCTTACATCTGTGGAAGCGCTGATGCTTCGCAGTAAGCACAGAAAGAGACATTTCTAGCTCAATAATATGTTGTTTTTGGGCCCTTTTCGCATTGGAGTCCATACTCAGTGACTTTTTGGGCTTCCCAGATCGTCAAATGGGCGATATCTGCGTCTGAGTTACATTCCCTGAAGTTTACAATCGTCCAGGAGAATTTGTCCCTGTCCTCTTTTTTAGAGAGGAGCATACCATTAAGTGACCAGTAAGAGTGTGGAGGGGCCATAGCGCAGAGGTCAATGTGCAAAAAAACTGCTGAATGTTCCTAGCAGAACACGGGAGTAATAATGGAGGAATGCAGTAGGGGGGTGGCGGAGGTATCTATTAGTACATTATCTATACTAGTGTGGATATTATGTGGGGCAGAGAGGCGCTTAAAGGCCCATGAGGACGAATTTACGACTCTCCAGGAATCATAGAGGTTGTGTAGTTTAAGTAGGACAAGAAGTTTAGGCGACTCCTTAGGGGGTCTCTAGAGTGTAAGGGAAGAGGAAGATCTATCAAGAAGATCTATCAAGTATAGTGCTGAAATACCCCCCCCCCCTTTTATGACATGACCTTTAGCCATCTGTAGAAAAAATTTCATAAAAAAAGGTAAAAAGTTGCTCTGTCCCACATAGGCAAAACTATTGTCACTGGAAGCTGAGAGATCATCCCAGTAAGTATGGTATATCTACACTGATCGTCCAAAACTGTGGTCTAAGATGAAGGGCATATGCTTATGTGAAGGTTCCGCCAGACCTGGGTGTTAACGAGTGAAGTGCGTTTCTTGGAGCAAAATGATATGTGCTTTTAGACTTTTAATATATTGCATGGCCATCGCGCGCTTTTAATCTTAAGAGTCAGGCGGCACCTCTTTTAAGTTCTCATGATATCCGAAAATCAAGGTTAAATCAAAACAAAAATGTAAGTAATATTGGCTTCAACATAACTGTGTTAATCTTATCTTTATGTTAAACAGAGACCTAGTAGGGCTCAAGACTAAGTTCTAACCGTAAACCCAGTTTAAGCTCTAAAATATAAAAAAACCCTGAATATATAGTTCCAATAAACTTCAGGGGGTAAATGTATGAACCTCCGATTTCTTCAAGTCACCGGAAATCGGCAACTTTGCAGGTAAAATTTAAAGTGGCGATGGCTTGTAAAGGCAAACTTGCCTTTACAAGCCATCGCCCCTTTAAATTTTACCTGCAAAGTCAACGATTTCCGGCGACTTGAAGAATTCAGAGGTTCATACATTTACCCCCTGATCTTTTTTCTCCAAACTCTAAAATGGGAAGAATCCCTCACAAACCACCATTCATCTTTAATGGAAACTTACTACTCTCTTGGGAAAACTTGACACACTATGTACTGGGATATAGTTGCAAGTTTCCCCTTACAGTTTAAAAAAAACATGTGTTCAAAACATTTCAGATATAAGAGAAATCTTTTTCTTACTCAACAACAAGCAGCCTAAAACCTATATTGATATTAAAATATATAATTACTGTCACAAGATTGGGTTAAGGGTTCTGTTTCCTGGGGTAAAAGGTTGAACTTCTATGCATCAGCCAAAGACATTACACCAGTCCAGTGCCTTGCTTTAAATAGCCTCAGCTAATTTTTGTCACACATTGCACCAGCTAACCTGTATTATGGTCATTGTTCTTACCGGTTTCCCTTGTTTCTCACTCAATATGTGTGACAGTTTTATTCACCAGCATCAAAACGAAACATAAACAAAATCCTAACCTGTCCGGCTTCTAACTAATACACAGGCACGCCCTCTCTGAAGAGAAGGACCTAGTGTCCTATACACGTGAAAAGTAGCAGAACATATTGATCATAAGTTGCAATGTCTCTCAGGAAGCATCTGACCTCCTCCCCAGGTAATGAGAGAGTGAACTGCCTAGCAGCCTTTTAACAGCACCTCAGGAGGTGCAGCTCCTGATTACCAGCAACTTACTAGCTATTTGGAAAATCCAAAATGGGCCTTATGAATAGAGCTCACCCTTCTCTGTCCATTCATACCCCAGGGACCCTTACATCGGCGCCCCCTACAATCGAACACATCTTTTTGGGAAGCTTATACCCAAACACAAGCAATCTCCCTGGGGTTTTTAAAACACAAACAAATGAAATTCAGTACTTCTATACCTGCCATTTACTTCTTTCCCAGTGCTTCTGTCCCACTACATATAACTTAAAAATAAACAAAAATGAAAAAAAAAAATGGATATTTGAACACACTTTGGAAAACCTTAAAGAATGAAATCCCTATATGTTCGGTAATTCATATTCTGTTCATTTCCTGTACAGGTAATAATTATGTTGCATCCATCCAGTATGGGAAGCATCTCTAACAATGAGTGCTCTCCATATTTTCGAATATTATTTAAATACGAGAATATTTAAAGACGAGAATTATACATGACATAAGAAACCCATCTGTATTAAGAAGCACTGTTTGTAACACAAGGTAGGCGGAAGGTTAAATGAGCATGAATATTTCATGTTCTCTGGGGGGAGGAATGGAACGCAGAAAAGACGTTTCAGAATAAATTATATATGCTTCTCACGGATGCATTGATTTAATATACAGAGCCTGAGTCCAATCTATTTATCCATATGTCCATTTTAAGAGTTATAAGTCAACTTTTTGATTTGTTTCCAAACAGTTTTACTGACTTCCGCAAGATAAGTTGAGGTACGGATTGTATATGACCAATGAGAGCACTGTGCTGGTTTGTTACCACTGACGCAGAGAACTGGTTTTCAGTTATGAATGAAGAGCCAGTTTGCTCCCTGCATAGAAATAGCAGATACTTGTCAAATAAATCACTAAAAAGACTTATGATGCAACTCTTTATCAGTATTTTAACATCATAGCCCAGAAGTGTTCTGTGCTGGAGAAAACTGTAGACACACAAACAAGTCACATTAAACAACTGGTACACATTTGTAGATATGATACCAGTTACACCATTTTTGAAGAGTCTTTGAATAATTATGGCCAAATATTGTCTTGATACATGTTTAAGAAGCATTCAGAGCTGCCAAAGACCAGTTTACATCACATAAATTCAACTTCAAATGTAAAGTAGTGTAAATCTAACTTATAAATATGGCTCACAAGGGCACTACAACACAGTCAAAATATACCAGCCATTTCCACATAAAACTATTGCACACCAGTGTCTAACAAATAAGTATTTATCTAGCTGAAAGTGTATCTAAAGCTTACATGAACTGTTATAATCACATTTTAATTCCTTTTTAAACTAGAAAAACACAGGGGGCCTCATTCATCAAGGAACGCAAACGGAACGATTGTGCATTGTTTTTCAAACAAACATGAATTAAGCATATGCACTTCCACATTCAACAGGAAGTTAATGTAAAAATATGTCTGTACATGAAAATGGATCTAGGTCCACTCTGTTCTAAGAGACTTACACCGCTGGATATGTCCAATGCATATTTGGACTATAAAGTCACAAAAGAACAAACGGAACATAAAAAAACTATTCAATGAATGTCACCTGTTAATAATACAGTCATCAATGACCATACATTTAAAAATTGTTTTTTTTCATTTTTTTATGCATGCCAGAACATGCAAACACATGTTCATGCATGTATACGCGACCATCATAACTAGTAATCGGCACTTATACCTGACCTGTAGCAGGTGCAGGTGAAATGCCCAAAGCTTGAAATGGACAATGCTGAGTGCGCTTAAGTGTGGCACACCCTTACTGTACATTGACTACGTACTGTCAGACGCCGTCCCTGCGCCTCCTCCTCGAGCAGGGACGGACGTCTGTCTGCAGAGCGCCCCGTTGCCAAGCAACGGGGACGCCTCTTCCGGCGACGAGGTGCGCAGGCGCGCCCGTCGCCATAGCAACGGGACGCGTTCTCCTGGTTCCTGTCGGCGGTCAGAACAGCTGACCGCCGATTCCCTGCCCACCAATGAGGAAGCTTCACTTCCTATTTAAAACCTGCTCTGACACCATTAGGGTGCCAGAGCAACTGGTTCCTTAGTCTCAGTGTCTCAGTGTCCCTGTATATTACT
The DNA here is from genome assembly GCF_038048845.1 of Mixophyes fleayi. Taxonomy (NCBI): domain Eukaryota; kingdom Metazoa; phylum Chordata; class Amphibia; order Anura; family Limnodynastidae; genus Mixophyes; species Mixophyes fleayi. The sequence continues at coordinate 29,309 of NW_027448577.1, forward strand.
ACTGCTTCCCTGTGTTTTGACCCGGCTTCCTGACCTCGCTTTCGGATTCTCCATTGTTCCATCCTGATATTCTGGTTTGACCTCGGCCTGCTGACCATTCTCTGTCTTCTGATTCGGTACCTCATCTGCCCGGTTGGTTCCTGACCCTGCCTGTCTGACTACGTCTCTTCTCTATATCTCGCAAGTAGCTACCTGGGAGGGCCGCGACCTGCACGTCGTTGCCGCTAAGTCCAAACTTCCTTGCGGGGGTCCCTGGTGAACACCAGCGGCGTGTTAGACTCCGCGCCTCCTGGTGTAGTAGTGCCAATACTTGCAGGTACTAAGGTCACGTCCGTGACAGTTTGCTCTGGCCATGTCAACCGACTCATCTAATGAACCCTCTGCACGTGACCTTCTACTCCACTTGGCTCATAGGGTGGAGAAGCAAGAAGCAGAGCAGGCACAGTTACTTCACTGTATCCAAGGAGTCGCAACTCGTCTTGAGATCCTCCAGGTCTCCATGGCTTCTGCTCAAAATGTTCCCGTGACTACCGCGGCAGTCGCCGCCACCTCCTCCTCTCCTGCAGTGGTTTCCTCTACAGCCCTGAGACTCTCTCCACCGGACAAGTTTGATGGCGAGCCTAAAAGATGCAGAGGATTCCTTAATCAGTGTCTGATCCACTTCGAGTGTAGTCCTGCATCTTTTCCCTCTGAACGCATTAAGGTGGCGTTTATTATGTCCTTATTATCCGGACA